>NC_139944.1:49369623-49584623 GCF_963454915.1 Gymnoscopelus microlampas | reverse complement strand
TATGTATTTTTTTAACACATTAACCCGGCGTTTTCTTTATTATTATTTACAGTAGCTCTTCTAGCCCCCAATAACTCACATCTGGCCATCTCAGACAGCCGGACCTTTTTTATTGTGTAAAAAAGGCATATTTAGCCACCGGACAGAATGCCCCCGCCCACTGTAAAAAATATCGCAAAAAATGCTAAAACTATAGAAAGCAGTAAATGAAAAAAAAATTACACTCATCATTTATTTACTTTAATTACAAGCTAAAATATAAACCTTGGTTGTAAAAAAACAAAGTTGTCCTTTAAGAAAAACATTGAAAAGTATAGTTTTGTTTTGTTCCATTTTTGCTTTGGTAATGGGGAGAGGGAGAGAGAGACCCCCTCTTTAAACAAAGAGTGAATTTGGATGTCAAAGGAAATGGCCAGTCTCCTGCTGGGTCTTTGTCTGGCAGAGGAACGGTAAATCACTGATTTCCAAAGTATATTGACGTATTTCACAGTAAACATTTTCAACTGTAAATTTCCAATTACGTACAAAAACACCAGCAAACTGCAGGTTTACTGAGCAACTGTAAATGCCCAAAAATGCCCATTAATGCCTCTTTTCTTGCAGTGTGAAATACAAATGTTCGCTTTAAAAAACATTCAAAGATTTGCACAAATGTTCACGATTTTTCAAAAAACATTCTCTCAATTTCTCAATCTACAAGCTCATGAGCTTGTAGATCTGCTATTTTTTGAATAGCCAAAATAGTTAAAATCTAAAATAGACAGATGCTTTCCCGGTCTTAATGGGTTAAAACTGTGTTTTGTGCATGCAGCCCTTGACACTTTTAAATAATGTGTATTTGACAGAACTTCCCAGGTGAACAATACCTTTCAGACAGGATGGATGGTTACTCAATTACTGCCTCCACCCCCCCCCCCCCCATGGCGGTGGATGAGCTGTCATGAGAGGGTTTTATGGGCCTTTGGCAGACTTTGACAAGTGTGACAGATCTGTGCTCACTGCTCCTGGGCTCAAGACGCTCGATAATACGACGGCGACCTCAAGACCGGCCCTCACTTCAGAACTACCAATCCTTGATGCCCCCCCCTACACAGTGAAGTCCTGGGCGTTAATTTAACCCATTGAGACCTGAAGCCGATTCTACATGTCTCCTAAATCCCAACAGTTTTCTGAAAAACGTATGTTTCTATATCAGTGGTGCTCAATCTTTTTCATGTCAAGGACCCCCAAAATTATATGTATTTGGCCGCGGACCCCCATCAAAATATGTTGTTCCAGGGACCCCCCCAGAAGCAACGATTTGAGTTAAAAATGTTCTCTTTAAAAATATATATTATTCAAAGATTTGCACACATTTTCACGATTTTTCAAAAATAGCAGATCTACAAGCTCGTAGCGCGGCACTCGGTGCCGCGCTACGAGCTTGTAGATCTGCTATTTTTGAATAGCCCAAAGTGTAAAATAATGCTTTTTAGCTCGAATCTGAAAATGACAGTTCCAGGTCTTAATGGGTTAACTCAGAGACCGCTATGTGTCTGTTTTTACACTATGACAGGGGGTTGTCTGGACTTTTTTTGGAAGGGGGCCATATTTGAAAATATGAAAATACCTTAGGGTTGACGACGGCATCTCCTGTCATACAGTACTTACAGATCATAACAAAGTCACATCGTTAGCTTCATAGCACATTTGCCTAACTCACTTTTTGGTCAAATTTACATTTTTGCCCAGCTCTGCTCTCCTAACACTGCTGCATCAGTGTGCCGTATTGCCTACGTCCTAAGCCAATCAGAATGCTTTTTTACATTCCAAATTGACCAAGGCAGAAAGTGATTTTAAGTCAACTTTTTGAATTATTTTGAATGTAACAAGCATTCTGATAGGCTGAGGACATAGGCAATAAGGCAGGATGAATCAGCAGTGTTAGGAGAGTATAGTTAGGCAGAAATAAATAAAGGCAGATAAACATGCTTTGCTTTCTGCCTAAGTCAGAGTCTAGGTGATCAGGCAGAAAGTGTTTCTTTTTGTTTTGCCTCTCCTGAAAACCTTGAAAATATGAGTTAGGCAATTATGCTATGAGGCTAACGACATACAAATGAATCGCATTACAACATGCAATATCATTAGTCTGTTGTTTGCAGTGTAGTCAAATGCATTGCAGTACTATAGCAGAAATAGCCTATATCTGCCCAGGTTGATTTGAAAACGAACAATGTACAACTTCAATATATAAATTTCACATGACTAATAGGCTACTGGCGGGCCATAAATAATACATTTTAGGAAGGTAAGCCGCGGGCCACCTAAAATCTGCCCCTCGTGCCCCGATTAGCCACCGGGCCAACTTTGGACCTGATGTCTGCACTGTGATTATGATGACCTGGATGAAATGTTGGAATGTACTTTCTTCTTGTAACACAGGAACAGGAAAAACAGCCAAAAAATGCTACACATCTATGGGGATTTTTTTTTCCTTTTTTACTAACATAGTACTTTGGCATTGCAGCTTCCGCTGTGCTCGCTCTGTGAACCAAAATTGACTGAAAACCAATGTAATCATCAAAATAACCATTTGGGAAAATGGTGCCCCCTTTCAAACCATTCAACTGAAAAAGCTCAAAATGTCTCGTAGAGAGCACCATCTCACCTTCTGAGGCTGTCATGCTGGGCCTTAACCCTTTAAGACCGGGAAGGGAACGTATCTGTGTCATTTTAAGATTTATTTGGCTATTCAAAAATAGCAGATATATAAGCTCATAGCGTGGCACCGAGTGCCGCGCTACGAGCTTGTAGATCTGCTTTTTTTTTATCGTGAAAATGTGTGCAAATCTTTAGTTTGAATATATATATACTTTTTTAAAGCGAAAGTTTTTAACTCAAATCTTTGCTTCTGTGGATTTTACAAATGTGTTCTAAATCCTAACAGTTTTTTTTTCCTAAAGTTTTTTTTTTTTTTACTTATGTTGCTATATTTTCAATGGTTTTCAAAAAAATGTCATGTGAAGGACCACCAAAATGATATGTATTTGTCCGCAGACCCCCTCCCATCTAAAAATATTTTGTTCCAGGTACCCCCAGAAGCAAAGATTTGAGTTAAAAATGATTTGCACAAATTTTCAAGATTTGTTTTTAAAATAGCAGATCTACAAGCTCATAGCGCGGCACTCGGTGCCGCGCTATGAGCTTGTGTGTCTGCTATTTTTGAATAGCCAAAGAAATCTTAAAATGACACACACGCGTTCCCCTCCCGGCCTTAAGGGGTTAATGGGCCGTTGGTTCCACCATTCACGACCAGAAGATGAGAGGCCCTGGAGGGGCGTAATGGGATGAAATAGGATGATGGCTGCTCTCAGCCACATTTATGGTGGTTTATGACATCTCTCTTAGCGGGGAAATTGGTTTGAACCACATCAACTTCCACAATGGCAGCAGGGCTTAGCGTAGGAAGAGCTATCATTATACAAGGCTAAGATTTGAAACGTATAGAGACCGTTGTTTTGTGCTTGGCTCGAGAGCAGTAGTAGTAAAATTACCATGCAAGTCAATATTCATAGTCAATATTTCTGTTATAAGTGGGTGGATGTGACCGACTGATTGTTTGATTAGTGTTTTTATTGACAAAACTCAGAATACATAAATATATTTGTATATGTCTGTCAAAAGGATTAAAAAAAACGGTGAAGGGCAGTCCTCAGTGTCAATTAACCCCTATGGGGTTATAAACGCTCAGAGTTACTGATGAATAAACTATAACTGTGGAATGTACTGTAAAAAGGAGCACTGAGAGCTGTAAAGTATTACTTATATGGTCTTATTACTTAATAATTCAGTAATGATGAGTTCAATCAGTCAGCATATCCCACACTCCAGACTGTCTCTGATTAAACTTGATAATCAGCAAACAATTATGTACCAGAATATTCAACAAAATATGTAATAAGTCATTAGTAAGTAAAATACTGCAGTTTGTTCATGATCTTTTTAACTGTTTCTAAAGAGCAATTATTATAAACTCAGACTCCCAAGTGGACAACAATGCATATCCTGAGGGAATTTAATCAACTCTTTGTAATGGGTTCATGACTTCAGTGTTCTTCATGAATGAATAAAGACAAGTAATTATAATGCTGAGGTCTTTGAGGTCTGGCTGTGGTATATCTCCGTCCCTCCAGGCCAAAAGGTTAATACTAAGGGTTTTACACATTCATTGTATTGTCATTCTGTTTGGGACTGCATAATGGGGTGAGTCTGTTCATTCCCCTGATGTCCTATTATCACATCGCTATGATTTAGTAAGGAGAAGAGCAGTGGTGGTAAAAGTACTACATTGTTTTACTTAAGTAAAAGTATCAATACCACGTTGTAGAAATACTCTGTTACCAGTAAAACTCTGCATGGTATTCAGAATGTACTTCAGTAAAATGAATGCATGTTTTCAAAATCTACAAAGTAACTACTAACTCAAGATTTCAAATAATTGTAGTGGAGTAAAAAGTACAATATTTGTCTGTGAGATGTAGTGGAGTAGAAGTAAAAGTATAGAAAATTGGAAATACTCCAGTAAAGTAGAAATGCCTGAAAATTGTACTTAGGTACAGTACTTGAGTAAATGTACTTAGTTACTTTACACCACTGGAGAAGAGAGAGCTCCATGAGTGCATCTTGATTTGCAGTTAAAGGAACATTTCCTCTTTTTTGTGTCCTCTCCTCAGTTGTAAACCTCGACAACTTACTTTGACATGAGGGGGAGGAGGAGCCTTTGCGTTATTTGCGGAGTCGTCTACAACTAACGTAGTGAGCTTATAGGAGTCAGATTTTTCTAACAGCAAATAATATATTGAATAAAGTATTGAAATTGTGGCGATTTACGAACGTACAGTAACTCGGTTTCATTTCATCCACGGTCCTTTACCATTGCAGGAAGGGACATTGAGGGGAAATGTGAAAGTTGAATTAATAATAAATAGCCTAACATAAATAAAACAACGTATCGTAGTGTATGCGCATTTGAGGTGACGGAACACCTTCTATAATTCCCGGAGCGCAGCAGGCAGGTTCTGGAGCAAATGAAGCCCATGGTGAGGACCAATTATATGAAGATAAGGTTGTAAATAGGCGGAGGGCTCCTTTAAGTGGTTCAACAGTCATCTTGCTTAGCTTGCTACTTCCAAACGGACCTGTAGGGGTTTGGCAACCCTCAGTGTTTACTTAACTATGAGAGCGTACAAATGTAACCAAATGGACCCTTTGGTTACATGTGTACGCTCTCACAGTTACAAATGGATACATGAACAGTAGTTGTGGAAAAAGCACTCAAATGTTTTACTTAAGTAAAAGTATCAATACTGCAATGTAGAAGTACTCTGTTACAAGTAAAAGTCTGGTGTTCAAAATGTACTTCAGTAAACGTACAAAGGTATTGGTATCAAAATGTACTTAAAGTTCCAAAAGTGAAATGTTTGAAAATAGCAGATCTACAAGCTCGAGCTTGTAGATTAGCTATTCTCAAATAGCCTAGGTATAACATAGGACTAAAGTGGTTAGTGTATGTTTTATAATGTAATAATGTATATCTGCAAAGTAAATAGTAACTAAAGTTTTCAAATAATTGTAGTGGAGTAAAAGTACCATATTTGCCTCTGAGAGTAGAAGTAAAAGCATTGGAAATTGGAAATACTCATCAAGTACAAATACCTCAAAATTGTACTTAAGTATAGTACTTGAGTACAGTACATGTACTCAGTTACTTTCCACCATTGGATACATGAACGGCAGGATTTTGTGTGTGTAATAATGTCTTACGGTAACTGTTCCCCAGTTGCCTCTGTTTCTCTCCCATCCCTCAGATCTTTGACACGATGGAATTGTAAAACGTTTGTTAAATACATCTGAACAGGAGAATCCAATGTGTTCATATAAATGCACAGTCAAGAGCAATGTTTTTGTTGTTGCAGGATGTATTGATTCAAAGAGGTGCTCTCTTCTTGAGGGTAAAATGTTTGTGCGTGCGCGTGCGTGCGTGTGTGCGTGCGTGCGTGCGTGCGTGCGTGCGTGCGTGCGTGCGTGTGTGTGTGTGTGCGTGCGTGCGTGCGTGCGTGCGAACCAGTGTGAGAGCATTGGTATTTAATGAGGGTTGACTTGTTGTAATTGTTGCTGTGTTGGTCTCTTCCTGAATGTTTTTTCCTCTTTTCGTTACACAGGACCCAGATCAATTTCACTGTAGCCATCGATTTCACCGCGTCTAACGGTGAGTGATGCCACAGTCTGTGTGTGTGTGTGTGGGGTCAACGATAGATGGGGGGGCTCTTTGACTGTGGCACATCTGGAGTGCGGGAATCAATCATGCATGCACACACACACGCGTACGCTAGGCCTGTCCCCGACTAAGGATTTCTATAGTCGAATCTGATTGCCTATAGTCGACTGCAACACCCAAACATTTTTTGCATGATTTGACTGGTAATCGAGGTCAGGCCTGACACACACACACACACACACACACACACACACACACACACACACACATACACACACACACACACACACACACACGCGCACACACGCACAGCACGCACACGCACGCGCGCGCGCGCACACACACACACACACACACACACACACACACACACACACACACACACACACACACACACACACACACACACACACACACACACACACACACACACACACACACACACACAGTGAAGTAACTAAGTATTTACTGAAGTACTGTACAAAAGTAAAATTTTGAGGTATTGTTTTTTACTCTAGTGGAGTATTTCCAATTGTCAATTATTTTGCTTCTACTCCACTACATCTCTGAGGAATATATTGTTCTTTTACGCCACCACAATTATATGAAAACCGTTAGTTACTAGTTACTTTATAGATTTTGATTATTATTAGAAAACACACTAACCACTTCAGTCGTATATATATACTTCGGCCACTTGAAAATAGCAGATCTGCAAGCTCACAATATGAGCTTGTAGATACATTTACATATACATTTATACATTTTGAACTTGTGAAATGGGACAATGAGTACTTTTACTTTTGGTACTTTAATTATATTTTGATGCCGATACTTTTACTCAAGTACATTTTGAGCACAGGAGTATTCTACATTGCAGTTTTGATACTTTTACTTAAGTAAAACATGTGAGTACTTCTTCCATCATTGTCTGTAGCGCGGGAATCAATCATGCGCGCGCACACACACACACACACGTAGACTAGAGTTATGTTGTCGGAATTCTAAATTGCCGGCCGGTCCGTACGGTTATTAAGTTGTGTATTGAACAGTCAAAACAAGTTGTATCATTAGTTAGAATACAAAAAAAAGCTAAAGAAAACAATCTCCATGAATTCAAGGGCTTCATGGGGTAATTGATAGGAAAAAAAGTAATTTTAAGATAAGTGAAGTCGTCCTTGAAGTATTTTTAAAAGCATGCACTTTTGAATACTTAAGTATTTACTATACCTCAAGCACCAATTTGGCAGAGCAACTTTCAACATGTAATATTTGACCAGCAGTAGTTATACTTTTACTCAACTACTGGGGTTGATTGAGTACTTTAACTTTTAAAATAAATCTGCTGAATGCTGAATGATTATGCTGACTGTTACAAACACACGTGTGACTCACTTTACTCTCATCATCTTTAATAAGATCAAATACATCAACCGACATCATCACTGTCACATAGAAACTATAGAATTCAAACCTGATCCATACATGACAAACACTACAATATAAAACATGTTATCAGTAATAATCATATCAAACATGTCACCATTATACCAATATAATTACAAACTGATTGATATACACTAAAAAATAAAAGTATGTTATCAGGAATAATTGTCTCCGCCAGGCCGAAGGCATGGCGAGAGAGTATGTTTTGCACCCCGTCCATCCGTCCGTGTGTCCATTTGTCTGCGAGCGACTAATCTCCGGCACCGTTGGCCCGGTCGCTGCGAAACTGTGCACACACACTCCCTGGATGCCAATTCAGAACCTCTGGCCCAAGTTTTTGACATGGGTCTGTTATAGCGCCACCAGGAGGCCGATTTGTGCAAAACCCATTTTTAAAAATTACTCCTACATATTTTATCCAAACATCACGCAAATCAGTACACAGTATCTCTATAGTCATGTGATCAACACGGATCTGTCTGATTTTCCATATTCCATCCTGATTGGCTAAGGTTGGCTTCCAAAGTTTGCAGGATTGGTCCATTTTTAACTAAATGCCTCAAATCATGAACGCAGCTTGCGCTTTCTGTGAAATTTCACACACACATTCCCACTAGGTCGAGGAAGAAATGGCACTTGAACATTTTCAAATCAGCCTCATGGTGGCGCTATAAAAGGCCAATTTGCATTTTTAACTGTAACTGCACCGATCTGCATGAAACTTTGCACGCAGATTCTCTAGATGCCAAGAAAAAACATCTGCCCTGTATTTTTCACATTAGCCTTTTATAGCGCCACCAGGAGGCCGACTTATGTAAAACACATATTCTGAGATTAAGCTTTCAGTTTTATAAAATTTCACGCAAATCGGTACACATGATCTCATATAGTCATGTGATCAAGATGGATCTGTTTCATTTTTCATATTCCATCTTGATTGGCTAACATTGACATCTAAAGTTTGCAGGAGTGGCCCGTTTTGAACAAAATGCCGCAAATCATGAACGCAGCGTCCGATTGCGGTGGAACTTTGCACGCACATTCGCACTACGTTGAAGAACAAACGCTACCCTTTTAACATTGCCCTATTATAGCGCCACCAGGAGGCCGATTTTTCTTTTTTATATTACTCCTACAAATTTTGTCCAAACATCATGCAAATCAGTACACATTATCTCTATAGTCAAGTGATCAAGATGGTTCCGTCCGATTTTTTATATTCCAGCAAATTCTGAACATTGCTGGCCCACAATAACCTACCTGACCTGGCGGAGACCTGTGCTCCGAGGAGCACTTTTTCTAGTTTTATCTGTTTAACTATCTGTCCACCATAGCTGTGTTTATAAAACATGACCTGTCTGTCTGTCTGTCTGTCTGTCTGTCTGTCTGTCTGTCTGTCTGTCTGTCTGTCTGTAATACAAATAATCACATGTAATTAAAAATAATAATGAATAACCTGCCATAAACCAATCCCTTCTGATTACCATGGAGATCTCCTAATCAATACCGGATCAATATATTCAATGTAGGCTTTTATTGGACGCTAGACGTTCTAACGTTTTCCAGAGTGACACAGATCTTCCCTGGTAACATCTTCAGAGACGTACCACCATCATGAGTATTATTAGGAGTGTAGGAGACAATGTCTTTCATCTCGTACCAGACTCTGAAGCTCAGGTTCTTCAGGTGTTTGGCCACGTCTATCAGCGCTCCTGAGACCGGCTGTGGGTCCTGCAGGGTGAGCTGGACTCCCTCCATCGTGGTCTTGTAGTTCTGCAGGAATGACACGTGGTCGTCGGCTCTCAGCTGGTCCTCAGCTGCTTGGATTGCCTTGGAGACGGATTCCATTTCTCCGCTCACACCCTCAATCCTCTCCTTCATCGCCTGACTCTTCTGAGTCTCTTCCTCCTGCAGGGCGGCGATACTGGCCTCCTCTTCCTTCTGTAGGAACCGACGAAGATTCTGGAACTGTTCCTTAATCTGCGCCTCTGTGTTCCTGGCCTGAACCTTGATGTGATTTTCAAATGTTTTAAGCTCCTCTTCCTGAACAGTCAAACGGGAAGCCATTTTGTCTGCCGGTCACACACCTGAACTGGAATGTTCTCTGAGGCTGTTACACCAGAGGAATACTAGAAGACAAAACAACAACAATAACATTATGAGTATCATTAGTTTTAGTAGTAGTCGGTCTGCCAGGTTGTTCAAATAATTTGTCTGTCTATTAATTAATCTATTGATTGATTGATATTTGCCTCTCGGTTAGTTTACACACACACACACACACACACACACACACACACACACACACACACACACACACACACACACACACACACACAATTTACATTAATCTACCAATCACACTTGCAATGCAATAGATAGATCTCCCATGTAAAGGGTATTTTAGCAACCGAGTTAGCGGACACAACTCAGACCTGTATGTGTCTTTGATGGTTTTTATAATACTAACACACAATACAAACACGCTCTAACACTTTTAGGCCAGTAGGTTATAAAGCTAGAAAAGGAAACACAAACAACAACACAACTACAAATTGCTGACATGAAATATACACACAAAACTATAAAACATATCAGAAATATATACATTTATCGTCGTGTAAACACGCTGTCAATTCTTACCTTCAGTCTTTCGGGGCTCGCAATGGAAAATGACGAACGCAGCAATAACACCCTGGTAACTAGTAACACTGATGCATGCGTAGAACACTTTGTCCTGATAGTGAGCATCCACTCTATTTATATGGGTTTGGTCTACCCATGTGGGCGTAACCTTCTGTTGATTAATCATGTGACTTGTGTATTGTCTTAAATGTGGAAACACAGGCTTTAGCATTGTTCTATAACAGTAGCCACTGTCCCCCAGCTACTCATCTGACCTAATCAATCAAATATCTCATGTGACGCTCATGTGACTCTCATGTGACACATGCAAGTCCCCCGCTGTGGACCCCAACACATAGTTTAGTAGACCTTGTATTGTGAATTGTACTTCCATGTACTGTTTCTCATGTCTTACTAAATAAAGTACATCAATCAATCAACAGGTCCGAATATTTCGCAACTTTTGGCCATTTTCTGCATATTTTGCAACTTCTGCAATTTCACTGCATAAAATCACACACACACACACACACACACACACACACACACACACACACACACACACACACACACACACACACACACACACCACCACCACCTAAATAACCCCCCCCCCCCTTTCCTAAATGCTCTGCCAATGTCCTCTAACCACCCGTTGTGTTGTGACTTGAAAATGGCATTCATGCGTTTTAGCCTCCATGGATGGCAGAGCGATCGCTCAGCTTGACAAAAAAAGTCTTTCCGCTTGGCTGCTGAAAAGGCCATACTTAAGTCTAATTAAGCCACTCAACTGATGTTAATTATGCCTGTAAACAATGCTGCTGTGAAATTATCTGGAAGGGAAGACAAACTTGGCATTGTGTTTGTAAGGTAATTAATGAGGGGTAAAAAAAAAAAGGATTGGGTCATTAATCCGTTTCTGGAGCTTCCCAACCGAAAGGAGACTTTAGAGATTCACGATGAAGAGAGCTCAAAAAGTATGACTGTTTTGTCGCTTTGTAATGATCTCAGTGACCAGAAAGCAAGGTGTGTGATATGTGAATAGGTGTTCCGTTAGATAATAGAAACATTGCTTTAATCCAGGGGTCTTCAACAG
Organism: Gymnoscopelus microlampas; assembly: GCF_963454915.1. Taxonomy (NCBI): domain Eukaryota; kingdom Metazoa; phylum Chordata; class Actinopteri; order Myctophiformes; family Myctophidae; genus Gymnoscopelus; species Gymnoscopelus microlampas. The sequence goes on along the minus strand of NC_139944.1, from coordinate 49,573,200 downwards.
GGGGTCCGGGACCCCTAGGGGGTCCTCAGAGTGACTACAGGGGGTCCGCCAAATTTTTGTGTGATATGATTTTTTTTTTACATTAACCACTTGAACCCTAGCATCCCTTTTCTAAGGAGAACTTTACCAAAAAATAGCAGATCTACAAGCTCTCTGCCAGGCGTTGTGAGCTTGTAGATCGGCTATTTTTTGGGGAAAGAGGTGTTTGGTGTAGAGGGAAAAAAGAGCAGACCAAGTAAACAAAAAAAGGTAAATCTGAAACACAATTTTATACAATATAGAGGGGGTCCTTCCTTCATCTCTCTCTCTCTTAGCTAGGGGGTCCATTGGCCCGAAAAGGTTGAAGACCCCTGCTTTAATCCATTAAGACCGGGAATTCATCTGTGTCATTTTAGGATTTTTTTGGCTATTCAAAAAAAGTAGATAAACAAGCTCATAGCAAATAGAAAACATTTTTAGATATGTAATTTGCCACGGACAACCCATCTCAAAATGTTTTGTTCCCCAGAACAATACAATTACTGGACTGAGTATTGGAGGTTTGATAAAACAGCATCCATCTCTTTTCTCAAGTGTAACAAGGCCTCTGCAGAATATGAACGTTAAGGTTCCAGGTTTAACGGAGGACGTCACCCAAAAAATGACGTATTTTCTATCAATTGCACACCCTATGAAGCCTTGAATCCATGGATTCTTTTTTGTTTTTGTCGCATTCCTAAGCTAATAATTTGATTCCCGTCTCCTACCGGCTAATGTATCCGGTAGGAGACACAAAGTAGATTATTTGTGTCTCCTACCGGAAATACACACGGTCATCAAATTATTGTCTTAGGAATGCCACAAAAACAAAAATAAATCCATGAAATCAAGGCTTCATGGGGTGTGTAATTGATGGAAAATAAGTCATTTTTTGGGTGAACTCCTCCTTTAACAGTGTCATCTTGGCAAACATTATGCAGGATAATTATGCAGCACATTTTACATACTATAAAAATGCAATACAATGTGCTTTAAAGAACTAAAGTAGGTACTGTAATGATAAAAGAAAACAAAAAGAGTAAAACAGCCATAGAGTATAGGGGAAATGATTCAAATAGAAAAAGAAAAGTTTGTTTGAAAATAATAAATATAGCTAATGTTTTTAATCAAAGCTACAGTGGGGTTTTATTTTCCCATTAGACGAAGGTCGATAGTCGTGTTCGTGTTACGTGTTATAATAGACTTTTAGATCATTCAGCTTGTGCGCCACAAAGGTTATGTTGATTGGTCGTAAGTGGAAAGCCATTTGGATGAACTGAATGTTTCACAGTATCTTCACACCGTGAGCAATTAGAAGAAGGTCTATTCACCCAGGCACCCTCCTTTCTCTCCTCAAACAACTCATTAGGAAACACTAAAGTCATTTCATATTAACAATCCAGCAGGGTATTCATTGGAAGAGCTTCAGAAAATACAATTTATTGCACCTATAAAGTTTATAGTTGAACTAGGTGGCCGTGCACGGTGCATCCAGGGTGCTGTGGGGGTACAAACCATCGTTATCTTTTATGAGACGACATCTGCATGTAGCCTAACCCCAGAGATGTGACAGACACTCAGACTGGTTATTGGTATTAATAAAATATGCTTTCTGCATAATGTGTTCCAGCTGTGCATTCTACTGCTATTATTATAATAATAACTGGAGCATTGCGACGAATTGTGAGCTTGCAGATCGGCTATTTTCAAATGGACAAAATGTATATAGGGCTGAAGTGGTTAATGTATGTTTTGTAATAGCAAAATCTGTCAAAAGTAACTAGTTACTAAAGTTTTCAAATAATTGTAGTGGAGTGAAAGTACAATATTTGCCTCTGAGATGTAGTGGAGTAGAAGTAAAAGTACTGAAAGTTGGAAATACTCCAGTAAAGTAAAAAAGACCTAAAAATGTTACTTAAGTACAGTACTTGAGTACATGTACTTAGTTACTTTACACCACTGCTCTCTTGATCAGGTCTGCGGTATGGTTATTTTCACCGATCGCCCCCAGAATACGGACACTAGCTAGGGTTCATGTGGTTAATATTAACACCCTTGTTGATGTTCTAACTTGTCTCCCACCATGCAGGTAACCCCTCTCAGTCCACGTCGCTGCACTACATGAACCCCTACCAGCTGAATGCCTATGCCATGGCCCTGAAGGCCGTGGGGGAGATCATCCAGGACTACGACAGTGACAAGATGTTCCCCGCCTTGGGCTTCGGAGCCAAGCTACCGCCCGATGGACGGGTTTCACACGAATTCCCCTTGGTGAGTGTGTGACCCCCATGACCTCTTTCTGCATCTCAATAGCATGAAGGGCGTCTAATTGATATATATGGATTATATGGCCTCGTTATTGGTGGTAATTATTCACTTATTATCCTCAGTTCAATTTATACATTGGTAAAACTCCATCCTATATCATATAATAAAATTGGCTTAAAGGAGGAGTTCACCCAAAAAAATGACTTATTTTCTATCAATTGCACACCCCATGAAGCCTTGAATTCATGGATTTATTTTTGTTTTTGTGGCATTCCTAAGCCAATAATTTGATGACCGGGTGTGTGTCCAGTAGGAGACACAAAGAATCTACTTTGTGTCTCCTACTGGATACACTAGCCGGTAGGAGACAGGAATACATTTATTAGCTTAGGAATGCGACAAAAAGACAAATAAATCCATGGATTCAAGGCTTCATGGGGTGTGCAATTGATACAAAATAAGTCAATTTTTGGGTGAACTACTCCTTTAAGGGAGGATGGACCGGCCGTTGGACCTCTGACATCACGCTCATGTCACCATGACTCAGCCGTAACCATTTAAGGAGTTCCCAATGCAGCTATACGCCCAAATAAACAAATCAGTCAGCTCCATATACAGTATAGGCACAAGTCAGTATATTTTGGTACATTTTGATACCAATACTTTTGTACGCGCTATGAGCTTGTAGATCGGCTATTTTTGAAAAATCTTGATTTTTTTTGCAAATCTTGGAATGTATATAATAAGTGAACATTGGTAAAATATTTAGTTTCAGGGACCCCCAGAAGCAAAGATTTGAGTTACAAATGTCGCTTAAAAAAAAGAAAAATTCAAATAATTGCACAAATGTTCATGATTTTTCAAAAATCTACAAGCTCATAGTGCCGCGCTATGAGCTTTTTTACATTTCCTTCTGTGCTGATTGTGGGTAACACTGGGACCATGACATGTTCCTCTGCCATGTGTTTGCATGGTTCTCTCTCATCTTCAGAACGGTAACACGGAGAACCCCTACTGTAACGGCATCGAGGGCATCCTGGAGGCGTACCACCAGAGTCTGAAGACCGTCCAGCTGTACGGGCCGACCAACTTCGCTCCCGTGGTCAACCACGTTGCCAGGTGATGGCAACAAACTTTTTTCTTTTTTCCTCCCAATTCCCCATTTTCCCCCACATTTTGTGTGTGTCTATCACTGCCAACCCCTACAGTTGTGTGTGTCATGTAGGACAAGAGGACTGTTCAGGCTGCGACCCCCCAAAATAAACGTATTTGAACTGGGGACCCCCCACCCTGACAAGCACTTGGAATTGTAGTGGGGCATTACATTTAGTTTGACTCGGTTCCACAGATAAATATTGTGAAAATAGCTGAACTACAAGCTTGTAGATCGGCTATTTTGTTTGCCTCTGACAACTTTGCCAATTTGGTATTAAAAAACAGGTCTTAAAAGTCATTAAATTGTTGTTGAGCAAGAACCACATCAGAAATGTGGTCCTCTACGGGGACCTACCATGGGTCACAGACAAAGTCAGAGAGAGAAGGATGAGGCTGGCAGGGCACTGTGTCAGACACCCGGAACTAGTGGCAAGCAAACTGACACTATGGGAGCCAACCCACCCACCACCTACGTAGAAGCACTGCGGTGCGACAGCTTAGCTAACCACACTGTAGAGCTCAAGACACTGATGTTAGATAGGAGAGTGTGGAGGGCAGCGATTCAGGAGTGCCAAGTTGGTGTTGGCTAGATCATACTCTCGCATCACATCGTATGTCCACATAAACAGAAGTACAAGAATGCCTTGTGCAAAGGACATAAACACTAGCCAGTGCAGTCTGACAATAAGAAAACAGCCAGTTACAAAGTGCAATAGACTGCAGAACATTGTTACATAGAATATAGTTGACATACTGTGTCAGACACAGCGGACATAAATCATGGATAATGGAAGCAATGCTTCCTCTAAATTGAGCGGCTTCCTATAATAGCTGATACCGAGCAGTACCTTGGCAACTGCTTGGACACACACACACACACACACACACACACACACACACACACACACACACACACACACACACACACACACACACACACACACACACACGCACACACTCACACTCACCGCGGCTATCACTGGCCGTCTGCCCTTCAAGCGTCAAGCATAGAATGAAACTGAATCGCAGACGGTGACATTGGTCACCGCTGGCCTCAGTGATGCGCGATTCCCTTTCTTCCAGAGTCAGTCCTTCCATAATGGCTGCTCCCTTGATTTGTGTCTCAGTGGGTTAGAAGAGCATATCGTTGCTTGTCGGGCCAAGAAACCTCTTATCTCCATATTCATACGTTTTTGTGGGGGTTTTTTTCACGTAAATTAACGGCCTACTTGATCATACTACAGCAGCGGTTCTCAAGGACCGCCATGTGGTCCTTGAGGGGGTTTCAGGTGGTCCCCAGCTAAATTATGGAGGGTTGGAAACCTAAACTCTTGAGAGCGTAAAACCAAATGGACCCGTTTTATGCTCTCAAGAGTTAAATTATTGTTAAACATCTACATTACTTAATTAAGTAATTGTTATTTTGATCAACGTTTGCCTGTTGTCTCTCCTATTTGTACCAACATCAATACAGCATGGATGGAATTGTGGACAAAATCTTACCCAACGATAACAAAATATTCTACGTTTTGGGTCTGAGAGGCTAAATCTCATCAAACGGTGGTTCTGTGGCTCAAATGCTGAATAAATAATGGACTTTGATATGAAAAGGGTTGAAAAACCTCTGCACTAGAGCGTCACACAAAAGCACAAAAGCTTCGCGCCGCGTTTCGAGCTTGTGGATCTGCTACTTTTGATGCTTTTGAATCGGAATCCCGAAAAGTTAACAGTTTTGGACATGTGAGGTTTCCACCCCCGACAGAGACGATATATCTCTGCTGGTATGGAAGCGGTAAATCGGAAGTGACAAAAATGCGTGAGTATGAAGTGAGACAGGGTGACAGCCTGTCGTTAAGACTGGCTTATTAGCTGTGCGGAACCAAATGACAAATAGAGGGCCCCGTAGGCGGCAACATAACATGCACTGACAGATCACACAGCTCCCACACAGAAATGCTTGTATCTCCATGATTCAACTTTTGTGTGTAAATGAATGCCCTACTTCGGTGCCCTACGAGAGTGTAGAGCACAATTAGTGAAAATAGCCTTCTAACGACATTTTTGGAAAGTGGTTAAGTCCGTCTGTGGGTTTTATAAACATTGAGCCCATTAAATGTTAGATAGGATAAGTGATATTTTCTGGTTAATTAAAAAGTTATTTTGTTTAAAGGTTATTTTCTGATAATAATCATTGCTATAGAGTGTTTGTTCAGTAACAGGGGTCTCCCCCTGTCTCTCCAGCTATTTAATAAACAGAAAATACATTTTCAGGTGCTTTCAGCCCATCAGCAGAGAGTATTTATCAGCTTCATTTTTATAGTGTTCCAGTTCCAAATGTGTCTACTAATTTCTTAGTGTCGTCACTTCAAATTTCACTTGTTTACTGTGTCCTGATTGGATAGAATTGTTATCCCGACCTGAAAATGTATTTGTTACTGAGCAAACACTCTATAGCAATGAGTACTATCAAAATATAGAACTATTTAACACTTTTTTGTTTGTTTTTCTGATATTTTTTTCGTTAATTATAGTATACAGTAGACTGACAGGAAATTTGGGGAGAGAGATGGGGAGTGACATGCAGCAAAGGTCATCGGGATCGGTACCCACGCCACGCTGTCGGGCTGCATTAGCAGCCTATGTGCCCAGACCGCTACGCCTGTCGTCCGGGCCAAATTTATTTAATCGTGACTAAATAATTTACATAGATTGTGCATTACATTCACACACATTCATACACCGATGGCGGAGGAAACCATGCAAGGCACCAACCTGCTCATTGGGAGCAATTAGGGGTTCAGCGTCTTGCTCAAGGACACTTCGACACTGCTGTAACTCTGGGGTAACCCAGGATCGAACTGTGAACCATCCGGCCGCTCTAGCCCTGAGCCACTGGAACTGTGAACCATCCGGCCGCTCTACCCCTGAGCCACTGGAACTGTGAACTTTGGAACACAGGATTTTTTTTCCTGTGTTCGGTTTGGACATACAAGGTTTACACCCAACAGCGACGACATACAAATGATGTGTGTGTGTTTTCGCGTGTGTGTGTGTGTGTGTGTGTGTGTGGGTGGGTTGTGTCATGGGGATTAATCTCCTGAGCATGAATTTAACTCGGAGAGAACGTTTCGGGTCCATGTCTACACTCTCTATGCAGATACCAAAATGGTTAACCCATTCAATCCGGGAATTCACGCATCTATGTCATTGTATAGATTTCTTTGGCTATTCAAAAATAGCAGATATACAAGCTCATGGCGCGGCACCGAGTGCCGCGCCATGAGCTTGTAGATCTGCTATTTTTGAAAAATCGTGAAAATGTGTGCAATTATATTTCTTATAGCAAAAACATTTTGCTTCTGGCGATTCCACAAATGTGTATTTTTGAATAGCCAAAGAAAACTAAAATGATATACTGTAGATAGCGTTCCCGGATTTAATGGGTTAAAAGGTCACGCATTGACAATCCCAATTCCTGCCCAGCCCCCCTCCACCCAAACCCACTTGACTCCCTGTCTCTTGTCATCATAGTGAGTCATATCCAAACTATTCCGTATCTGATCATGCTCCATGGCCCTCTGTGGTAATTACAAAATGTCATTGTGATAAAAAGCTGAATCATAATTTACTCTGCTATGACAGGGACTTTATTTTTAAAAAGGAGAAGAACAGGGAGGTATAATATAACATCTCTCTCACAGACCGGCACAAAGGCTTTTTGTTTTTGTGTTTATTTGTTTACTATAAACAAAGAGTGTGGTGAATGGCTGTATCAATATGAATGCATGGCCTTTAGCCACTTAGCATGAGCATATTGTAAACTAGAGAATGGAGCAGAGAAACAGGGACAAAGGTTATTAAACAGGGACTCAGACACTCAGACAGTGTAAACAGGCTTTGTACTGTCTGCTATATTATTAGTTAGCCCGTGTGTCAGTGCTATTTTCAGTAGTAATGGGTCTCTCTCTCTCTCTCTTCTAAATCCTAACAGTATGTCGCTATATCAGTGATGCTCCAAATTTTCCATGTCAAGGACCCCCAAAATGATACGTATTTGGCTGTGGACCCCCATCTCAAAATATGTTATTCCAGGGACCCCCCAGAAGCACAGATCGGAGTTAAAAATGTTCGCTTTAAAACATATATATATATATCTTGAAAGATTTGCACACATTTTCCACGATTTTTCGAAAAATAGCAGATCTACAAGCTCATAGCGCGGCAGATCTGCTATTTTTGATTAGCCAAAGAAATCTTAAAATGACATATATCTCTGTCCCCCCCCCTCTCTCTCTCTCTCTCTCTCTCTCTCTCTCTCTGTGTAGGTATGCAGCAGCAGTGCAGGACGGCTCTCAATACTTTGTGCTTCTCATCATCACTGACGGGGTGATATCTGACATGGCCCAGACCAAGGAGGCCATCGTCAATGTAAGGATGGAGGGGGGCAGCGGACCAGTAGGCAGCAGCGGTTCCGGTAGGAAACACAAAGGAGACTCTTTGTGTCTCCTACCGGAACCACTGCCGGTCATCACATTATTGGCTTAGGAATGCGACAAAAACAAAAAAATACCCATGAATTCAAGTCTTCATGTGGTGACTAATCGATAGAAAAAAAGTGAACTATCCCTTTTAAGTCAAAAAATCTGTGCACTTCTTCCACCACTGGATGAAAATGCCAGTGCTACAGTACTATCACTAGTGTACACACACCTACAGGATGGATATCTGCTGCTAAGTGATGTCTCTCACCTGCACAGGAGACTGGGATTATCATTGTATTGATTCTGCTGCTATTTATATCCGTTGAAAGTGTTTTGTCTGCTTGCATGAAGGCGCATTTCTGCTTCAGTTCATTTCTATTTTGACCAGGCATACAATGTCAATGTATATTTGACATTATGTGCCTTCATGTTATCTGACTTTGATTCACCTTCTTCCTTTCTCTATTTGTTTTCCCTTATGACTCTTTTTTTCTTGAAGCTGAAAAATGTTGGGCCTGTAAACTTGTGATAGATAAAACAGTATGTTGACCGGTTGTGCATGGTAGAGTATGTTAAGCAAGAGATAATCAATGAGGGAATGGGTCATTATTAAGAAATAAACCTCGACACAGACCCTGACGCGGTAGCGGATCTGAACTTGCCTCGTGTGCACGTTCAGATCAATTGCTCAACCCACTGAGGAGGACAATTCTGATTTAGACAGATTGACTGACTGACTGACGGACAGAGGTTTCTTTATACTGTAGTACAGGGATACCCAAAAGGTATGGGCACAGCCTTCGCGATCTACTGGTAAAATATTTATGAACAAAAATCACAAAACTCCTCCTTCTTTCTGGCATCTGCCACTTGAATTAAGGTGACTTGATTGATTTACATCAAGATGTCAATATTGATGTCAATCAAGCCTGTCGACTCCCTTCACGGCTTCTATAGTAAGCAAACCCCCCAATGCAATGCTTTGCTTCCAAGAGTGTTGCTGCGCGCAAACGTCGGTAGCATTACAAAGTTATATAAAAACGTGCAAGACAAAGGTCCAGTAAACCTACCACTTCCACACAGAATGGGAGGAAGACTATTATTTCCCCACTATATCCCATTCCAAGTGTGTTTGTAATGCCAGCGTCAACACGCCCGCCCAGGTACATTTTTTAAAGTATTTTCAGCAATGGGATAATTATTCTTTGGGTGGGTAGATCTTGTTGAGCTGGACATTTTAAAAGTAGTTCTCAAGTCAAAAAATGTGTGGGCACGCCTGCTGTAGTATCTTATGGTCATTGGTGAGGCTTATTCCAGAGAGGAAGATACTGCAAAACTTAGGAACAGTTTAGTGAGATCGCTTTCACCAAAACCTTCAAAGACCTCCTAACTACTAATTCTTCTCCCAACTCTTAACAGCAGTCTCCTCTCCTCTCCTCTCCTCTCCTCTCCTCTCCTCTCCTCTCCTCTCCTCTCCTCTCCTCTCCTCTCCCCTCCCCTCCCCTCCCCTCCCCTCCCCTCTCCCCTCCCCTCCCCTCCCCTCCCCTCCCCTCTCCTCTCCTCTCCTCCATGGGACCAGCCTAAGGCACAGAACACCCAGCAGACTGGATTTAAAGGGAATTTGCGACTGTTAGTCAAAACATTAGAACAGCAGCACCTTCCTTTTAAGATCTTGCCTGCTGCTCTATCTCACTGCCTGCCTGCCTCTCCTCCGCTGTGATGAAGCCTGTTCTCTCTCTGAAGGACCCAGAGCGTCAGACAGCTGGACGTTATGTAACGTCTGTTATGTCGTGTGAAAAACCTGTATGTCCATACGGTCCCCCCCAAAAAAGAGAACCTGTGTTTTCCGATGGATCCAATGTTATTATTAGTCCATGGCTCTTTCCATTTGGTTCAGTATTAGTTAAACCCACAGACACACTTAACCACTTTCCCTGTCACTTTAATCCATTAAGACTTGAAGCCGATTCTACATGTCTCCTAAATCCCAACAGTGTTCTGAGAAACGTATGTTTCTGTATCAGTGGTGCTCAATCTTTTTCACGTCAAGGACCCCCAAAATGATATGTATTTGGCCGCGGACCCCCATTTCAAAATATTGTATCGCAGGGACTCCCAGAAGCAAAGAAAATAGTTAAAAATGTTTTAAACAATATATATTCAAAGATTTGCACACATTATCACGATTTTTCAAAAATAGCAGATCTACAAGCTCGTAGCACGTCACTCGTCGCGGCAATCGTCGGGAACGGGGAACCCGCGATGCGCTGTCAGGCTACATTAGAGCCTTTAAGTGCCCGGACTGCTAGGCCAGCGCCTTTTCACAACTTTTTTTTGTGTAACACTGTAGTAAGGTAAAGTGGGGCATTCATTAATTTGGGGGGAAAAAACATAAAAACTTAAAATATGGAGATATGAGGTTTCTGCCCGAAAGCAACGAGCCTTTCATCTTATATTCATATTCCTCTTCCAAAAAAGATGTCTTCGAGAGAGAGAGAGAGAGAGAGAGAGAGAGAGAATTTGGCTTTGCACTTTGCTTCAACTCCCATTGTGGGTTTTGTGAGTACCTGTACAGAGTTGAGAATGTTGATGTTAGTCAGAGTTGTTGCCTGTCTAGGGGGAAAAATAACTTTTGAGGAACGCGCTGAGGAACGGCAAAGTTCATGTTCAAGTTCACACACAGATTTAACATCTTTATTTGCCTTCACATATAACAAGAAACACAAACTTAAATGTAAACGCACAAACTTAGGAAACTAACTCAACAGCAAGTGTTTCAGGATACAGATCACGGATACAGGAAGCATCGTCTCCTCCATATGAGACTGCCAATTATCACAGACTGAACAGAATTTAGCTAATGGCTTAATTAGCTCTTGGCTTATTGGGCATTCCTGCAATCTGCAGGCCTCTCACAACATGATGTATGGACATTACCGAGCCTTCCAAATATGAACACAAACCGTTTACATTTATAGCCAAGCTGTATGATACAGTAGCATCCTTCAATCAGGGAACGCATCTGTGTCATTCTAGGTTTATTTGGCTATTCAAAAGGCTATGAGCTTGTACATCTGCTATTTCAGAAAGATCAAAACTTTGAATATACATTCTACAAAATGTCTTCTAAATCCCTAAAAGTTGCTAAATGTTTCACGTCAAGGAACTATATCAGTGGTGCTCCAACCTTTCCATCTCAAGGACCCCCAAAATGATATGTATTTGGCCGCGGACCCCCATCTCAAAATATCTTGTTCCAGGGACCCCCTAGAAGCAAGGATTTGAGTTACAAATGTTGGCTTTAAAAATCCAGTATATATTCAAAGATTTGCAAAAATGATTTTTCAAAAATAGCAGATCTATGAGCTTGTAGATCTGCTATTTTTGAATAGCCAAATAAATCTAAAATGACAGAGATGCGTTCCCGGATTTAATGGGTTAAGACCATAGACTGTATAAATGAATGGACAATGCCACTCCCCTGCTTTCTACAGAACGAAAATGAAGCCGATAGTTCAGGAACATGCATTCCTCCATCGTTAATATATACAGTTGGCCACGCCGGAACTCAAACGCTATTGGTTGAGACCAGACACGTGACCAGCGAACCGGAAACACCCCCAAAAATGCTATTAGTTGGGTAGCTTGTCAATCAAATCATCCCGCCCCTCCTGGAGCATAGCCTACTTTATCGTCAATTTTAGAATAAATGGGACCATAATTTAGCAAAACGCATATCATGATGATTGAAAGGAGACTTTAAACTAGCGACTGGAAGCATATAGAATTTATGACAATTTTTATTACAGTAAGAAAATCTAGTCTAAAGTTTGTCAAAAACCCATTCACTTGCGCTAAAATAAATTCTTTCTGACACTTCAGGTCGGCGCAGGGTAAAACAGTGCCTCACTCTGGCCATTCATAAGCTTCCGTGTTGGCCTCATCGTAAATATCCAAGCCTTGCCCCTTGGTTAAGACGTTGGTCGAATGTACACACACATGCGCGCTCCCGAGCACACACACACACACGTACACGCACGCAGGCACGCTCGCACACAAACACACACACACACACACACACACACGCAGACACGCTCGCTCGCACACACACGCACGCACGCACGCACGCACGCACGCACGCACGCACGCACGCACGCACGCACGCACGCACGCACGCACACACACACACACACACACACACACACACACACACACACACACACACACAGGGAGATGCTGTCTCTTTCCATGTTGTTGTAACTCACACATGGAGACATCTCTTTCATGTTGTCTGCATAACACAGCTCCAGTCCCATCTTCTTTGTGACGCCTTTGATTGTGTCTGCTGTTCTGTCTCAGCGTTCCTCCCTCCCTCCTCTGCTCCACTTGTTCTTCATCTCTTCATCAATCCTCGTGTTCCTCTGGGTCTCTTGTCATCATGAAACAGGTCAAGTTTAACTGAAGGGAAAGTTAACCCTCTCCGGCTTCAGTGACAGTCACATCAAAGGGTTTTGTAGTTACACTTTCTTTTCTTCCTGCTTTTCTTTCTGTTGTTCATCATTATTATCATTATTATTATTGTTATTATTATTACAGTTACAATCATTACTTTACATTGTAAACAAGGAGACAAGGCAAGGGTGACATCATTTTGTATGCTCATACATATATATATATCATGGCAGAGCAGAATGCGAGGGAGACTCAATTACTTCAACAGCACTGGAAAACTATGCTGGTGCGCACGCACGCGCGCACATACACATACACATACACATACTGTATGCATACGCATACGCACACGCACACGCACACACGGCATCAGTGGTGGAAAAAGTACTCAATTTTTTTTACTTGAGTAAAAGTATCAATACTGCATTGTAGAAGTACTCTGTTAGAAGTAAAAGTCCAGAATTCAAAATGTACTTGAGTAAAAGTACAAAAGTGTTGGTATCAAAATGTACTTAAAGTACCAAAAGTAGAAAGTACTCATTATGCAGAAGATGTTTTCAAATGTATAAAATGTCTAAACATCTTTTGAAAATAGCAGATCTACAAGCTCACATCGCGACGCATTGTAGTGGAGTAAAAGTACAATATTGCTGAGATGTAGTGGAGTAGAGGTTAAAAGTACTGAAAAATTGGAAGTACTTCAGTAAAAACACCTCAAAATTGTACTTGAAGAACAGTTACTTGAGTAAATGTACTTGGTTACTTTACACCACTGCACACACACACACACACACACACACACACAGGCAGTGGCACCATTATTGTCATGTACAGTACAGTACATTACAGTAAAGTGTCATATCCAGCAGCATGTACGCCGTGTTGATTGACACGGTTTTGTTGTGTCATTAGAGAGGATCTGTGCTGCCTGTCAGTGTCACAAAGCATGTGACAGAAAAAGGGACATGGAGGATTGTGCCGAGTTATTTGATGTGTGGAGACTGTGTTGTTGTGTGTTGCGTGTCGTGTGCGTGTGCGTGTGCGTGTGCGTGTGCGTGTGCGTGTGCGTGTGTGTGTGTGTGTGTGTGTGTGTGTGTGTGTGTGTGACAGAGAGAGTGGGAGGACAGGAGGAAGCTTACCAGAGCTTTGTTGAACATTGATAAGAGAAGCTTACTGGTGTATTCTGACTTAAGGGGAGAGTCAACAACAAGCCTCCTCTGGTCCCTGCAGCAAACACTAACACTGATCTAATTTTACCAAAGCAAACATTTTAAAACACATTCAGCTTGTTTACCTTGTCATGTACTGTAAACTGAAAATGAGAAATCCAGCGAGACGATGAAGCAATAAAACCCCTGAGGCTGTGGTTTACAGTGATTTTATACAAAAGCTAACCACTTGGAACCCTATACTGTAGATCTACAAGCTCACAACGCAATAGGTATTTGCTGTGAAGAGATTTGGTGTAGAGGGAAATACTGTAGAAACAATTAACCCACCTGTGATTGATATAAGCTGATCTAAAGGAGTAGATTATAGTGTATTTTCATCATATCTACTAAACGTAAACCAACCAATCAGAATCAAGGATTGAGCCTATCCATTTTAAAAATGGCATTTAACAACGACTTCCAACACGGCTCAGCCAATCATAATGAAGGACTGGAGCTATCTGTAGTAAACAATGAGTTCTACATCATATCACAGAAGTAATATCACAGTGGAAGTTACACGATAAATAGGCCTACTACTAGATGCTCCCATCTTTCCCAATATTCATACATTTCACGTCTTTTTCTGACACATAGCTACATTTGAATGTTCTGGTTGATGAAACCTGATGAAACCCATCTAAATTGATATTTTCGTGACATTACATTTAAATTTGATCAAATGTACTCCAAACTTTAAAAAGACGGGGTGCAAGCAAGGCCACGGCACTATGCTCCAACATGAATAAAACATGTCTGCAATGGTCCCTGTCGTTCAAACTCAATGGAAACGCTATCGCTTTCGTCTGCCTGCTGCTTAATGTGTCAATCAGAGAGTCAGAACTGTTAAGGGAAGAAGACAAGTAAAATGGGACCGCGGCATCAAAAGTCATTCATCTAGAAATAGTGTTTCATGGATAGTAGTTTTCTCATTCTGTATCCTCTGTATCCTTGGCATTTGTGCAGTTTGTTATTTCCGTTCTTGTTTTGTGTATTAGGCTTGTTTTGTGCTTTGAGCTTGTACCTCCACTATTTTTTAACATTTGGGAAAAATATTGAAAGTGTTGTGATTTAGAAGGCATTTGTAGAATCGGCCTCAGGTCTTTATGGTATAGCACCTCTGTTCCTGGTCGTTTGGAGTTGTTTTTCGGAAGCTTTTGTTCAATAATAACCTACAGTATAGCTCAGGGACAAAATGATGTATTATGTAAAACGACAAAAACAAGGATACTTCTCTCACTCTTCAATTTGCAGGTGGGTCATGGGAGTGGCCAGGAGGGCAACTGAGGATGGTTGCCGTGGTGATTAGAGATGGCCCCTCCCCTCCCTCCTGGCTCTCATGGCTCACAAACTCTACCATACATCCATCCTCTCCAGAGTTGGAATAAGTACTCAGATTATTTTAGTAAAAGTTACCAATACCACAATATTGTTGTTACAAGTCAAAGTGTGTTCAAAATGTGACTTGAGTAAAAGCACAGTTTGTTGTCAAAATATCTTAAAGTACCTTGCTTGCCGAAAATAACGTATCTTCACGTTCACACGACGCGTCGCGGCTATTTGTGCCATGCGACAGTATCAGGCTTAAACTTAAAGTGGTTGATATTACTGACCCGTTTTGGACCTGAGATCTCTGAAGACTGTCTGAAGACTCACTGTTGTCAGTGAGCGGGAGCCCCTCTCACCAGCTTAATAAAACACAATTTCGCTGAACAAACCCAAGCTGTTATCAGCAGATAAGCAGCGGGGGCGCGAGGGCAGAACTGATACAGCCGACAAAATTGGATTTGGGGACCTTAAAACGTCTGGGGGATCAGGAGAGGGGCTCTGATAAACAGAAATCAAAAACGACCATCTCCTGTTCACCATGCACTGATGCTCCTCTATAGCCTTTCAGCGGGGCTGACTTTCACACAGACTTTTCAGAAAGTTTCCCTTACGAGTTCTGGGAGAGGAACTGCTCTTGGGACTGCACTCTGGAAGAAAGTGCTAATGTCAGCATCTCATCTCATCTCTTCTATCTCGCTCTCTGTCTCACTCTCTGTCTCTTAATCCCTCCCTTCCTCTTTCTCTGCCGAATCCAATTCATTGTTAATGTTCCTTCCAAAGTGTGTTGCAGAACATTAGCATGATGGTAATCCACTGTAACTTGGGTGAGCTACCCTCACAAAAAAACATGCAGTAATCCTGGTCTCTATACTGCCTCCCCCGATAGAGGGGAAAGGAACTGGTTGGAATAACGTGTTCCTTCCACGCGCTACGTCCTACCGGGGAAACTCCCCCCTGTCAGGTGATAAGATGCGGCCTGCTCACTCCTCATGCGTTGAAGGAAGCATGAGCTCAGTTCGGGGCTCTCCCCAGGCTGGCAGAGGGAGAGTAGCGCCTGGGATTACAGCCTAGGCAATTGGCGCAGGGTTGAAAAAAAATGGTTAAAAGAATTGTGGGATAAAAATAAAAAATAATACAAATGTGTAGGCGCTGAACAACAATACGTATACGTGGAGATGAAAGGGAAGTTTGCACACTGTGTCTTTCTTAGCTCCAAGAGGAACATTTTAGAAGGAAGTTCGCACACTGTGTCTTCCAACAGAACATTTTATTTAGCTTGACAACGTTTCATCCCCAGCAGGTCTTCATCGGACATGATGAAGGGTTGAAATGTTGTCAAGCTAAATAAAATGTTCTAGCCAAGACACAGGGTGCGAACTTCCTTCTCCACAGTAAGCCTACCATCATGACTATGCGGGTCAGAGGAGGTAATCATCAGGAGACAGACTCCCGCTCAGTTCTCTCGCGTATACGTGTTGGAGATGATGAACGACAGAGCAGTTCTGAAAGTTACTTCAAAGTACTGTACAAGAAGTGCAAGAGTCAGTACATTTCAGGCTTGATAATTCCTTCCCAGGTGTCTCTCGGTGGAAGAAAGACAGAGATAAGCCGCTAACGAGCAGAACCGACTGACACTAAGCGCTTGTTCCTTCTTGTTCCTCTCCGCAGGGGGCCAAGCTGCCCATGTCCATCATCATAGTGGGAGTGGGCCAGGCGGAGTTTGACGGTAAGGAAACTTCACTACTTTTATTCATCATTGGTTCTCTAAGTGGGGTCAGGGGACCCCCAGGGGTCCTTGGGGGGGGGGGGGGGGGGGGGTTCCAGGGGGTCCCCAGCCAAATCTGTTATCACGATCATTTTAACCACTTTAACCTTTTATACTTTGGCTATTCAAAAATAGCAGATCTACAAGCTCATAGCGCAGCCACACTGTGCCACACTATGAGCTTGTAGATCTGCAAAAAATCGTGAAAATTTAACTTTTTTATACTTAAGTAAACAATTGGAATACTTTTTTTCCACCACTGTAAATAAATTAAACACATTCTGTGTCAGCTTCTGTCACTGTCCTGGCATGAAGCCTCATTTGTAATCTGCCCACAAAAAGTTCTGAAAATTAACTTCGGTAGATTATTTCTCCCCTTCAATAATACCAGGGTATTGTGTTTTATATCATTTTTACAACAAGGATCAGGCATTCGTGGAATGAGCAGCACAGCTAAACGTGTGGGTAGCGCCCCCAAAACAATTCCCAAAATACCCCAATATGCTTCTGTTGGTAATCGCTCTTGTTTTGAGCGACCTGCCCATGCTCGAGTGCCAATCACAGGTGTGTGACTGGCACTTGAGCATGGGCTCTGCAACTTTGGAAAGACCCAAGTTAAGTTTCCAAACTTTTTGTGGGCAATTTATATCAAACCTCAGATATTTTTGTGACATGGTCGTGTATGACACGTATAAATTATTTCTTGAGGCTGGAGAGGACGATGTCCAATCTGCAGTGATTGGACATCGTCCTCTCCAGCCTCAAGTCCTCTGAGAAACGGATCAAAAAGACCACTCTGCAATTTGATCACGTTTTTTCACCATCCACATGAACTACAAGTTAATGATTGACTTTTTAATGGATGCAAGTCAGAGCCTGTTACTGCAGAGTGCAGACACCCTCCTCTCTCTATGGCAATTACTCAGAGAACACTTGGGAGGGAATTACCAACTCATTTGATGATTCAGTAGAGAAGGGCCTACAGAACATAGGTGGATGGATGCACACATAATTGTATAAGAACTGGCTGAGGTTAATTGCTGGCTTTGTAGTGTTGAGGGTCCAGGAAGTGCTCGGTCTTAATTGCACTCAGCTGTTTAAAATGCTGGCAGAGCCCTGGCTAAAGCGAGAATGAAAACATATGACAGATAAATGTGTGTGTGCGTGCGTGCGTGCGTGCGTGCGTGCGTGCGTGCGTGTGTGTGTGTGTGTGTGTGTGTGTGTGTGTGTGTGTGTGTACTGGTACGCAAAAAGATTTTTAGATGTAGACTTACAATTAGGAAAAGATTCAGGTTAAGGGATTTGGCATTTAGAAGATATAGGTTTAAAGATCTAGTGAAATGAAAAATACTGTATGTTTTTCACAATTTTAGAGCATATCCGTTGTCATCATATGGGCATACCTAACAATAGATGCCAAAGAAAATGAAAAAAATGTGTGTATTGTTATATCAAAAGTCCCTAAAAAGCCAATCTTAATTACTTCCTGTGAACAAAAACGTACTGCGTGATGACATAGATCAACTTTCATGAATATAAATTCATCTTCATTTTGTTCACCTGTGTGATTCCCATAGCTGCACGTTCCCTCAAACACAGCTGATTTTAATTACAGAGCTCATCCGTTTTGAATGTCATTCAAGATGACATCCAGATGGTGTATTACTTATTGTAAACATAATGAGCACGCTAAAATATGTATCTGAAAACATTATAGGTTAGAAATAGCCAGAAGGGATGGAACCTTCTGATTGGTTGCGAGGCCGTTTCAGACTTCAAAATAAAATGACCGAAAATGGCATTGCACTGGATCTTTAAGGGTTAGAGATATGCCTGATTTATACTTATAGCACAGCACAACACGTTGTGATCTTGTAGATCTGAAGCATAAATCAGGCTTCAAGATTAGGGTTAAAATCTTTGATGTCCTCGGGATAGTATTTAAAAAAACTATTTTTTGTCATTATTAGCTAATATTTCACAGAAGTTGTTTTGTCTTATTGTTTTCCTTTTTTTGGCTTTTCCACTCAGTATGTTCTTTGATTTTTTTCTTTTTTGTTGTCTTATACAGTACATTATGATCTGTTTCTATTATTATTATTATAATTATTTTATTTATTTATTTTTTAGACACTAATACGTTCTAATTTTATGTAATGTAAGCGGTGAGGTTCTCATGTAAGCCCTCCTACCCAGGGTTTCTTACCTCACCGGCACAACAATATTCTGTCATCTCTCCTAGGCCAGAAGTAGTATGTATGTGCATAATGATTCCTGTTAATCAATCAATCAATCAATCAATCAATAACAGTGTGTGTGTGTGTGTGTGTGTGTGTGTGTGTGTGTGTGTGTGTGTGTGTGTGTGTGTGTGTGTGTGTGTGTGTGTGTGTGTGTGTGTGTGTGTGTGTGTGTGTGTGTGTGTGTGTGTGTGTGTGTGTGTTTTCCAGCTATGGTGGAATTGGACGGCGATGACATTAGGATCTCGTCCAGAGGAAAGCTGGCAGAGAGAGACATCGTTCAGGTGACTGACTGTTCTTTATGACATGGAAACTATCAGAGACTACTGCACCATGTAAACAGGAAGAGATACTAGATTAAAAAAGAATGTCTACACTTTTTGTTTTCCTATGAACAAGGACACTTTAAACTTGCATTTGGGTCATGCGGAAGTGATGTTCTCCTCCATATTATGAAAGGAAGGCATGATGGCACATACAGTATCAGTGCTTGAACCTCACTTAAGCTTCACATATGTTTTATTGAATTGAATTTATTTATTGAATTTACACTGCTCATATTTTATAGCAGAGTCCCTGCTATAAAATGAGGCGAATGAGGCTGTGGTTCAATTGGGGTTTTGCTTTGTGAATTAAATGATTGATTGATTAATTGATTGATTGATTGATTGATTGATTGATTGATTGATTGTCAAAGTCATCAACTGGCCAAAAAACACTAGAGTGGAGCGATATGATCTATGATCAATACTACGATTATTTAAATTCTCAATTCTGATGTTTATAAAGAAAAGAAAACAAATTCTATGAAAATGTCAGATATAATATAATGTGCCATGATGCAATGCGCTGTTGTTTTGGGGAGCACTGGTTTCAGTTCATTCAACCTCCTCTGTGTGTTGGCTGTTGAGATGCTCCTAGCGAGACACATATACTTCACCCCGCAACGGTATTGTGCGCCAAGAACAGCTGACATACAAGCTCACAACGCGTCGCGGATGCGACCGTTGTGAGCTTGGAGGTCTGCTATTCTCTGCCGTTCTCTGCAAGCAACGCCTTCGCACGGTGGAGTATAAATCAGGTTTGAGGGGATACATACAGCTGTGTGATCAAGCAGGCTCTGGTGCCGTGATCATAGAGGGAGTGCTCCCTCTGCTGGACTGGAGGTGGGGTTTGGGGGACAACTGCTTTGAGAATCGCTATAATTGTCTACACACAAGTTGGCACACACATAAACCAAGGGATATATTTGAAGAGGCAGAGATCACAGTAAACATCCATCCTAAACCACCACCTTCCACGCTGGGAGGAAAACAGCATCTGAAAGTTTGATGGGATGCAATTTTTACACGTGAGGCTGTGACCACTTTTACATTGCATCTAATGCAGTGGTTCTCAACCTTTTTCATGCCAAGGACCCCTAAATTGATACATTTGGCCGCGGACCACCATCTGAAAATGTTCTGTGCCAAGGACCCCCAGAAGCAAAGATTTGAGTTAAAAATGTTTGCTTTAAAATATATATATATTCAAAGATTTGCACACATTTTCAAGATTTTTCAAAAATAGCAGATCTACAAGCTCATAGCGCGGCACTCGGTGCCGCGCTATGAGCTTGTAGATCTGCTATTTTTGAATAGCCAAAGCAAAGTGGTTAAAATGATTGTGACGCTATGTTCATTTTGCTAGGGACCCCCTGGTACTCCCCCAAGGACCACTGGTGGTCCCCGGACCACTGGTTTAAAACCACTGATCTAATGAGAGGGTCGGGTTCTTTTGGCCGCGGTCTGCGCGCGCATACTGGCTCTTATCAGTGTGACGTTGTCTGGAAATGCGTCTATACAGCCCTGGCTTGTGGTATTACAGTCAATAATTTTTCTCCCCGACAGTTCGTCCCCTTCCGAGACTACATGGACCGAACGGGCAACCACGTGCTGAGCATGGCGCGGCTGGCCAAAGACGTGCTGGCGGAGATCCCCGACCAGTTCATCTCCTACATGAAGAGCCGAGGGATCAAACCCAACCCCGCGCCGCCGCCTTACACCCCGCCGGGACACATGCACCACCACACGCAGATCTGATCTGGTCTGGACCCCTCTATACCTTTTTTTGCTTGTACTGAAGCCCTGCTAATGGAGGCTATAGCAGCCAGCAACACTGCAACATAAATCCACTTGGGAACGAGTCGCCACTGCCCCGTTTTGTGTGTAGAAACAGGATGACACGGTAAAGAGATGGCCCGCTGGATGTCCTGAAAGGCGTCGATTGTACTTTGTTGCGCGCTGTGTCACGTGCCGTAACTAAGTATAAATCAGATATAATATATAATGACTGTTGGAACAGGATTCTTTTTTGTTTCTTCTTTTTTTGGAGGGGGGGGGGGGGGGGGGTTCTCGGGATTTATCGATTAGTTTCTCGTGAGGAGAGAGGACAGTGGTTCCCAACCTTTGGCCCACTTGAAAAATCTCGAAAGTATTCGTGACCCACCCAACCTTAAAGACAGACTAGGTAACTTTGAGCCTAAATTTAAATATATATATATGTATTTATTTATTTTCAGCCACTATATAATTATGCTGGTGTGTTTTCCTGCAGAAAGACACATCCCTCTGGCTGTATTCTGGTTTTGTTCCAATGTTTATGTTGATATTCATCCCTTTGCAGGGACTGAAAAGTCTGTGGGGGGAGAGGGCGGGGGGGGCCTCGGCCGGAGCTCTTAATTGATCCCTTTGATCTTCAAAGGGGTTGTGCACTGAGTTGATTGATCGGGCCATAAAAGTGTCAAACTCGTTTGTGCTCTCTCTAATCAATGAATGCATCAAAGGCAGCAATCACTTTGATACCTGTCAGAGAGGGGGGGTGTGTGTGTACACACACAGATCTGAAAAACTACCTAGTCTGCCTTTAACCGTGTTCAGGTAGGTGGGGGGGCGCGTGCGTTTTCACAGCATGTTAATTTTAATGATCAAACGATCGATTGTGTTCCAGCTTGGCTCAATGGAACATGACTTATTTTTTTTTACGGCATTTTTTTTTGTAATATATTAATGTTATATTATCAATACAATGTTAGTGATTTGCCAATTATTTGGTTGGGGACCCACTTTCAATATCCTCACGGCTCCTCCGTTGGGCTCCGGCACCACAGGTTGGGCATCGATGTATGTACTAGGACTTTAATTCCACAAATGGGCCAGTGACTGTTTTCATGTCTAAGTTTGACAGGTTGGGTTCAAACGATCGTCGTGGTTTCAAACTTCGTGCCTGTCTGTGGTCGTTTCTGTAAAGTGTAATAACAGAACAAAATGCACCCTCATTTTGCACAGTCATTGGCGTGGCTTAGTAGTGAGTGAGATGCTTTTACAGTATTTACTCTAGGTACTTTTCCTTGTTTTAGGATTTGTTTTTTGGCCCTTCGGCAGTGGTGGAAAAAGTACGCAAATGTTTTACTTAAGTGAAAGTATCGATACTGCAATGTAGAAGTACTCTGTTACAAGTAAAAGTCTGGAATTCAAAATTTACTTGAGTAAAAGTACAGAAGTATTGGTCTCAAAGTGTACTTAAAGTACCAAAAGTAAAAGTACTAAAATGTTTGAAAATAGAAGATCTACAAGCTCACAGCGCGTCGCGATGCGACGCGTTTTGTGAGCTTGTAGATCGGCTATTTTCAAATAGCCTAGGTATAAAATATGGCTGAAGTGGTTAATGTACGTTTTATAATGTAATCATTTATATCTGCAAAGTAACTAGTAACTAAAGTTTTCAAATCATTGTAGTGGAGTTAAAAGTACAATATTTGCCTCTCAGATGTAGTGGAGTAGAAACGTATTGGAAATTAGAAAAATAGAGTAAAAGTTCCTCAAAATTGTACTTAAGTACTTGAGTAAATGTACTTAGTTACTTTACACCACTGCCCTTCGGGGGGGTTGTTTTCAGGTTTGCGACTGTTGCATCGATTACCGTGGAAGACATTTGTTTCGTTTTTTTTTGGCACATTTGGTTTTATTTCTTTGGGAATTGTTAATTAGGCTTTTTACATGAGGTATCTACTCCTCGCTTCCTTATCAAGTATAAATGTTTATAAAAAGCATGTTGTATACTGTATGAGAACTGAATTTCCCCCATACTCCAGTATTTATCCTTGAATGTTATCAAAGGTGGCATGCAAATTTGATAAATTTGTATTTGATTGCCATAAAGATTTGTATCCATTTTGGGTATCTTTGCATCGGTCACCAATTTTGCACGGATTAAATATTTATAAAAGCACAAGTTGTATAGTAGGAACCATCTTTTATTTAATATGATTATTTTAAAATGGCTGATTAAAATCAGTCATTATGCTGGCATTGGATCACATTGTAAAACAGGACAACTCACTGACTTAACTGAAATAAAACACCCACGGCCAGCCAGTCAGTCAATAGTTGCTCGGCCCTGCCACCTGCTGTCCACCTACTGTATTACACAGTGGGGGGACGAAATAAGGCTAAAGCACGCCCCTAAAGGCAAAACCACACCCCTCTGCCAGGGGTACCTCTGGAGCTGGAGGTTACCCCTGGGCACCTCAAGAGACGTAACCAACTGGATACCACTGTAGTTAACTTCATCACCCTCCCTAATTAAGGACATTTTTTTGATACACAGTAGTGTGAAGTTATACCATCTAAAATAAGGATCGTCTGTCATCAGAAAAGATATTGCAATCCGGGAGAACTTCTTCATCGTGAACTTTTAATTTGCTGTTGACTAGGCTTTTTCTCCAGCATACTGTGAAGCCTGGTTTTATGAGGAGTTGATTAGACCCGGGATAAACAAGCCAAAAAACAGACCATCTAACTGGGCATCCGTGTAGCAGCCCATCCAATTTCAGGCTAATTTATTCTTGGTGTAAAAACACTTGGACCGTGTTGTACGGGGAAAAAGAGTCACAAGAGTTTTTTTTGCATCAATGCTTTTTGTTGTACGACATGGTGGTTCAAATAAAATAGGTCTATAAATTATACCTTTAACCACTTAAACCCCATGCGGGCATCCTTAGTGTGGGGAAGGCTTTCGCAGGAAAATAGCAGATCCACAAAGCTTGAAGATTTGCTATTTTCCCCACAGTAGCAAGAAAACAGAAAAGATACTAGCATAGAGCCCTGAGGGGCCCCGGTCAACCATATAGGGTTTAACCCATTCCGGGAACACATCTGTGTCATTTTAGATTTCAGCTATAACCATTATTTTATACTTTGGCTATTAAAAGATCTTGAAAATGTGTGCACATTTTTGAATATATATATATTTTTATATATATATACTGTATATACATTTTTTTACTCAAATCTTTGCTTCTGGGGGTCCCTGGAACAACATATTTTGATGGAGGTTGGCGGACAAAAACATATAATGTTTTTTCAAAAAACTGTTAGGATTTAGAAGACATTTGTAGAATCAAAATATGTTGTTACAGGGACCCCCCAGAAGCAAAGATTTGAGTTAAAGATGTTCCCTTTAAAAAATCTTTTTTGAATATGTTCAAAGATTTGCACACATATCTTTGGCTTTTCAAAAATAGCAGATCTACAAGCTCATAGCGTCATCACATCAGTGCTATGAGCTTGTGTATCTGCTATTTTTGAATAGCCAAATAAATCTTAAAATGACACAGATGCGTTCCCGGATTGAATGGGTGAAGTGGTTTAGAGGCTGGTTATTTAGTGTGAGGTTTTGCACACTGTGTTCATAGTGTGAACTTTAGACAGCATGGGGGGACATGTGGGGCCAATGGGGACACGAACGGGTGATTCCTACCCGATCTCAGTAGACACGCCCCCTGCTTCGCCACTAGTCAAGCAGTACTCCGTGGTGGAAAATAATATTCGGCGCTGGCATTGCCTGGGGGGGGGCGATAATTTATGATTCTGTGCCTATCGGTACATAACTCGGACGGGGCTGAGTAGGCTCAAGCGAACTGTGCAACGTTCAGCAAGGCAACTTGGTGGTGCTTCTTGTGGCTCAAGTTTGCTTGAGACTGCGCCCCTCCGTCGCAGTCCAAAACTATACTTTATCGACGAAAAAATGTAGTCCGCGGTTATTGGAAAAAGTAGTGGCATGAGTCAAATCTTGGCGGTGTGGGTTGGGAGTCTAATGATTAACAATTAAGGCAAGCCACTGAGGCCGCACCGGTGCCATGATTGGGTATTCGGGCTGTATTAGTATGTGACAACGGCGTTCGCCCACCGTTCCCAACTCTTCTAATGTAGAGTGAAAGAATGTAGATCGGGTAGGAATCACCCGTTCGCAATGGGGACACGTGTGCAGTGGTGGACAATGTACTCAACCATAGTACTTGAGTCAAAGTATAGATACTGCTGGTCAAATATCACTCAACCGTAAGTGAAAGTTGCTCTGTAACATTTGTCCCCGAGTTAAAGCACTAGAGTACTTGCTAGAGTACTTTTATCATTAATTTTAATATAAATGGGACCATCATTTTACCAAAACGCATATCATGGTGATTGAAAGAAGACTTTAAACTAGCGACTGGAGACATATAGTATGCCTCCAGTATAGTATTCATGACAATGTTTATTAAGGTAATAAAATCAAGCGTAAAGTTCGGCCAAAAAACCATCCGCTTGAATAGAGCCTAATTGCTTCTGCATGCAACCAGCAGCGGGGAAACAGCGAGACTACAGGCCATCCATATGGGGGGTGGGGGGGGGGGGGCTTAGACAAACTCTCTCCGGGGGGCTCTGTGACTTTTAACGGCGGCCCTGGATTATGTCTCGTAATAAAAGAAGGTTGTAATTTTTAATGTATTCTCAGTCACACGCAGAATGCCCACAGGAAACATACCTAGCAATTCAAAACGTGTCTGACCGTAAAAAAACACAAAAACACACTAATGAACTGAATGAGAAATGCAGCGTGACATAACGTGACTCCCATTTGTTCCTTTCTCTCACATCGTTCCCATCGTGTTTCTGAGAGAATTCAATCACAGTTGCAACGCAGTCCCTATAATTGCAATATTCCATTTCCTCTTCTTCATAACTGCTTGTTTACATTGGCCTCTGTTAAAATTATTATTACATCCTATAATAGCCTATACTCGCTTCTACTCGCAGTGAAGGCATTACTTGCTGTTAATATAATGAAGTTATGGGCAGAAATGCTAAATAGAAATGCCTGCCCCGTAGCACCATGAACCATCTTTCTCCGAAAAAAGGGCCTTAATAAACTGAAAGAAAACTGTCAGCATTATTATAATCCAGTGGTTCCCAACCTCTCCTGGATCAGGGCCCACTTGGAAATCTTGGAAAACGTTCCCGGGCCGGAACGTTTTCCATCTGCCCACAAGTTGGGAATCACTGATTTTAATCCTTTCTTTGTGTTCAAGCGCAGTTTCAGGCAGACATGTATGTGATGAGGAAATCAAAATGGTCAATGGTGGCCATAAAGAGGCCATAGTTTGTGGTGTTTACGTATATTAGTATAATGGGATGGTTAGAATGGAAAGTTATAAGGGTATGAAGGGAGGTTCAACTCAGTTGTATCGCTGCTACTGGGATATTAGGCTGCTGCTGGGTTTAAAATCAGCGCATGCGCCTGATCCCATTGGTTCACCGATCTGTCCGTCAGCCCCCGACCCGTCAACACAACATTACGAGCGACGCCTACTACTGCACTCTGGTTGGTTGGGGAAATAAAACACTTCCTATACCGGGTACACCGACACCGACATGCGACAAAAACAAAAAAATCTCCATGAATTCATTGCTTCATGGGGTGTGTAATTGATAGGAAATAAGAAATGTTTTGGGTGAACTACTCCTTTAAGTGGCGAAATAATTTAGTGTGCAGTCAGTGTAACTGTAGGCAGAGCCTTCTATTGGAGAGTTATGTCAACTAGGGGGCAGAATGAGCACCGGTCATGTGGTTCATGAAAAATGATGGAAATAGTGACAAACGCTCATAGACACTCCAGTGCATTCCGTAAACTTCCGGTTCAGGGCTTTGTCATTATTCGCCAATAGAAGGCTCTGTATAGAGCAGTGGTTCTCAAACTTTTTCATGTCACGGACCCCCAAAATGATATGTATTTGGCCGTAGACCCCCATCTCAAATATTTCGTTCCAAGGTCCCCCGGAAGCAAAGATTTGAGTTACAAACGTTCGCTTTAAAAATATATATATATTCAAAGATTTGCACACATTTTCATGATTTTTCAAAAATAGCGGATCTACAAGCTCATGGTGCGGCACTCGGTGCCACACCATGAGCTTGTATATCTGCTATTTTTGAATAGCCAAAGTATAAAAGGTTAAAGTGGTTAAACGTATTGTGACTATATTAACACATTTTGCTGGGGACCCCCTGGAACGCCCCCACGGACCCCTGGGGGTCCCCGCTTGACCCCACTTTGAGAACCAATGGTATAGAGGACCTGGCCCAATGAAGTGAACGGAGTGTGACGCAACTCTCCTTATATGGCTCTGACTGTACGCAGTGCCAACATGTTTAAAATAGTGAGAAGAGTCAGTCACCAAACCATCCAATGTACCTGCATGTTCAACTTCATACCAGCCAGCTCTGTGGACTGTTTGTAACTTATCTTGTGCCTGGAAGATTTCACTGCATCTCCTCATCAGATCTCACCCAGTGAACTGTAGCCACATGCTATGCTACAGTTTCACTTTTTGTTTTTAATCTAGCCCCCCCCCCCCCCCCCCTCCCCCGTTTTAATTTTGGTTCTAATTTGCATGACTGCCTTTTTTTTGTAACAGGATTTAATTGTACATGATTGTTGTCATATGGTGGGTTGTGAAATGATTTGTAATGGATTGCCTTAAATCAAAATGAATTAAAATGACTTATTTTATAAAAATATAAAAAAGTATAGTCTGCCTTTTGTTTCCCAAGTCAGAGTCTTTAAGCTTTACAAAATGTAAGTTGTAAAAAAAATAAGTACTAAAGTAGCCTACAGTGAATGTCTGTGCGGTTTGTCTCCATCCCTGAAAATAACATACATGTAAACAGACATAAAACTGCTGTCCTGTGTAGTTGGGGTGTAAAAAGACAACCATTTCACTCCTAATAATAATACATATTTGATCCTTTGGGAAAATGGAGCTTTCAGCTTTACCCAGCTGATGTCTGCCCCCGCGGGAGAGGTTAGAAACACCATGCTCAGAGACATCCTGACTTGCTACTGTGGGCGAGCCTTTAACCTGGGACCTACAGCTCACTAGTCAGTCACTCTATCCATTCACCTACAGCTGTCTCTTTAACTGCCATGGGACAACATTTTTCTTGCCAATGACCCCCCAAATTAAAATGTATTTGGCAGTGGACCCCCATATGAAAAGATGTAGTGTCAGGGCCCCCCATGAGAAAGATTTATATGTAAAAGAATAATTATATTTATTCTAAATTTGTCAACAAGTTGGGGATACTTCCACAACGTGTCAGGGATAGAAATTGAGGTGGAATTTTAAAATCGTGAATGGAGTTTCTAGATTACTTTTTTTTTGTTTTTTTTTAGGTGCCAAAATGCTCCATCGACCTCCATTATACATTTCTGAACTTTTAAAGGAGTATATTTCTAAAACTATGAAACATTTCAAAGATTCATTTTCAGGCAAACATGTCCACAGTAAGATGAACATTTTAAAGTATGAATGGGGTTACTAGGTGTAAGTATGTAGGATGAGTAACCTGTCAAAGTTTGTACTTGTTTCCCTGTAAATGTCCATTGCCTCATTGACAATGCACTGAGCGCTTAAAGTTAAATATTTCCAAAACTACAAATGATTTCAAAGAAAAAATCTCAAGCATGCATGTCCACAGTAAAGTAGAATTTTAAAATTGTGAATGGAGTTTCTAGGTGAAACTTTTTTTGAGTTTTTTTTTAGGTGCCAAAATCCTCCATCGACCTCCATTATACATTTCTGAACTTTTAAAGGAGTATATTTCTAAAACTATGAAACATTTCAAAGATTCTTTTTCAGGCAAACATGTCCACAGTAAGATGAACATTTTAAAGTATGAATGGGGTTATTAGGTGTAAGTATGTAGTTTGTTTCCCTGTAAATGTCCATTGCCGCATTGACAATGCATTGGACGCTTAAAGCTAAATATTTCCAAAACTACAAATGATTTCAAAGAAAAAAGAAAGAGCTTTAGTGTTGGCTCGAGCTATTATTCAGGGTTTTATAAATAAAAGGTTCAGCGATCAAACCTCATGAAGAACATTATCATCACTCTGTCTAAATTCTAAAAGGTGGGTTAAATATTATATTCTCGGTTGCATCTTCAGTGCCAGTGTGGCTCAAACGTTAAATCAGTGTTTTATAAACAGAGAGTTTAATGGCCAAAACTCCAGAAGAAAAAAAAAATCACTCTCCGTCTAAACTCTCAAAGGTGGGTGAAGTAATACATTCTCTATTGCATCTTCCATGCCAGCTAGCATGTGAGATAAATCAGTGATTTATGAACCGTTGGTTAAAGGTTCAAAACTCCTAAAGAACTTTTTCACTCTCCATCTAAATTCTAAAAGGTGGGTTAAGTATCACATTCTTAGTTAATTATTACATTCTCAATTCCATCTTCCATGCTAGCATGGCATATGTGAGTCAGGAGTACAAACCATGGCTCAAATGATGAATCAAGGGTTTATAAACGGAAAGTTTAAGGACCGAAAATCCAGAAGGAAAAAAATCACTCTCCGTCTAAGTTCTCAAAGGTGGGTTAAGAAAAGGATCCTTTTCATTGGGTCCTTTTCTCTTGCGCCACCAGGCTATTCCGGGAGTTTCGAACCTTAAACCTTCGGTTTATAAACCCCAGAGTTTTCTCTTGAGCCATGGTACCAAAACGAAGTTAAATCCGAAAAAATCACTAAGTGTGGAGGCCAAAATTGTTCCCCCAAAAACCTGTTAGGAGTACGTTTCAGGCAATTTAAAGTTGATTGGTAGTGACTTTTTTTTTTGTCCCTAACATTCATCGAGCTCTGGACTTAGTAATTTTTTTTCCGTTTCGGTAGTGACACAATGGTGTCACTACCGAAACGGATAAAAAAGGTAGCACTTTACAATAATGACCCGTTATAAAGCATTTATAAACGTTTATAAGTAGTTTGTAGACTATTAACAAATCATTAACAACCTGTTTGTTGACATTTGTAAATGATTACTAAAACCTTTATAACTACAGTTACAAATCATTTGTAAAGTATTAGTAAGTAGTGAACTATTCATGAATAAGCCATTTATATACATCTGTAAAAGATTATTAAATCATTTGTAACGACCCATTCTAAAGCATTTATAAACGTTTATAAGCAGTTTGTAGACTATTAACAAATCATTAACAACCTGTTTATTGACATTCGTAAATGATTACTAAAACCTTTATAACTACGGTTACAAATCATCTATAAAGGTATTAGTAACTATTCATGAATAAGCCATGTATAATACATCTGTAAATGATTATTAAATCATTTGTAACTGATGTTACATAATATATACAAGCTATTGGTAGCTTGTTCATGTTTAACATATGCTTTGTTAAACATTCCTAAAGTATCTATAAATCCTTAGTACATGTTATTATGTGCCCTATAGTAAAGTGAAGACAGTTCATCATTTACAACTGTCTGTTAATGTGTTTGTTCATGTTTAACATGCTTTGTAAAACATTCCTAAAATATCTATAAATCCTTTGTACATGTTATTATGTGCCCTACAGTAAAGTGAAGACAGTTCATCATTTATGACTGTCTGTTAATGTGGACTTTCTCCTTACCTGTTGCAAACTACCTGGCTTTCATGAATGCAGACACCAAACAATTACTAGAATTATCATTCATGTTAAGCAAATGATGCGTAAGACATTCGTAAAGAGTATGTAAACCATTTGCAGACGTTATCATGAGCCTGAGCCTAGTTGCTTCTTTTGGGCTTGTT
This sequence comes from Gymnoscopelus microlampas, assembly GCF_963454915.1. NCBI lineage: Eukaryota > Metazoa > Chordata > Actinopteri > Myctophiformes > Myctophidae > Gymnoscopelus > Gymnoscopelus microlampas. The sequence goes on along the minus strand of NC_139944.1, from coordinate 49,542,327 downwards.
TTCATAGACCTGTCCGCTTGTTTCTTTTGCAAAATCTGGCAACACACTGATTACCTGCATTACACCTGCAGTAGCCTACTAGGGAGGAAGTGAACAGTGATGCAGTTGCAGACTGGACAGAAATATGTCTAATTCATGTTTTATGTGTTTTAACTGTCTTGTTGCAGGTGATCGAGGTAACATAAAATGTCTAATCTTACACACATGAAGTAGCATTATGACTAGGGGGTATTTTGATGGTGGCTGTTTGTATCCACAATGTTTGTTTTGATGTGTAGGCTAGTAATGTCCTCCATGCTTAGCAGTTTAGCTTAGCAGCTAAAGCTAACTTGCACTGGGAGGTGGTGACTGCAGAGGCTCCAAGCTGCTACTCTGTGATTCTGTTGTGATTAATTTCTTTGTTTAAATGTCAGTATGTGTGCTGTGGCCAAGAGTTGCTACATTTTATATCTTAATAAATTGTTGTATACTTGTATACTATATAACGTTACTTTTGCCACTTTTTGATGTCACATGTTTTACTAATCACTGTTAAACATGAAATAATAATGCATAGTCTTCACTTTACAACAAGGCCCATGATAACGTTAGCAAATGGTCAACACACTCTTTACGAATGTCTTACGAATCATATATTAAACATGAAAGATAATTCTAGTAATTGTTTGGCATCTGCATTCATGAAAGCCAGGTAGTTTGCAACAGGTAAGGAGAAAGTCACATTAACAGACAGTTGTAAATGATGAACTGTCTTCACTTTACTATAGGGCACATAATAACATGTACTAAGGATTTATAAATATTTTACTCTACTCAGAGTCATAAGTTTACACAATGTACTAAAGTACAGTGAACGTTTGTGCGGTTTGTCTTCATCACTGAAAATAACGTACATGTAAACTGATATAAAACTGCTGTCATGTGCAGTTGGGGTGAAGAAACACAACCATTTCACTCCTAATAATACCTATTTGATTTGACATCCTGACTTGCTGCTGTAGCTGAGGCTTGAACCTGTTACCTGCGGCTCACTAGTCAGTGACTCTATCCATTCACCTACAGCTGTTTCCTTGGAATCTGTGGTTCTGAAACGTTTTGTTGTCAACCCCCCAAATTGACATGTATTTGGGCAGTGGACCCCAATGTGAAAAGATGTAGTGTCAGGGCCCCCCATGAAAAAGATTTATATTTATGCTGTAACACATTTTTTTAAAGTTATTTGTCTTGTTTGTTGTTCAAGTCAAAGCACCAGGAAGGCTGTATTTGTCAGCCATCTGTTAGCTCAATGGGTTGAGATGCAGTATTCATGATCCAGAGGCCATGAGTTCAAATCCCATTGATGTCTCTCCTATGATTCTTTCCTTTGCAGACTGGCTTCCAGAAGATCAACTGAAAACTACAAGGAAGGCTATTTTTGTCATCCAACTGTTAGCTCAATGGGTTGAGACGCAGTATACATGATCCAGAGGACATGAGTTCAAATCCCATTGATGTCTTTCCTATGATTCTTTCCTTTGCAGACTGGCTTCCAGAAGATCAACTGAAAACTACCAGGAAGGCTGTACTTGTCAGCCATCTGTTAGCTCAATGGGTTGAGACGCAGTATTCATGATCCAGAGGCCATGAGTTCAAATCCCATTGATGTCTTTCCTATGATTCTTTCCTTTGCAGACTGGCTTCCAGAAGATCAACTGAAAACTACCAGGAAGGCTGTACTTGTCAGCCATCTGTTAGCTCAATGGGTTGAGACGCAGTATACATGATCCAGAGGCCATGAGTTCAAATCCCACTGGTGTCTTTACTGTGATGCTTTCCTTTGCAGACTAACTTCTAGAAAAACAAGTTAAAACCACCAGGAAACCTGTAACTCTCAGCCAACAGCTTAGCTCAACTGGTAGAGCGTCTGTCCAATAACATGACTTGACTTGACCTGAGTGGGTTCGATTCCCACTCTAGTCAAGTGTCCCCGGTAACTTGAGGCAATGGATAAATTGACTGATATCCTTAGTGATGCTTCCCTTTGCAGACTAACTTCTATAAAAACAAGTTAAAACCACCAGGAAACCTGTAACTCTCAGCCAACAGCTTAGCTCAACTGGTAGAGCGTCTGTCCAATAACATGACTTGACCTGACTTGAGTGGGTTTTTTTATTCTACGGATATCAGTCAATTTATCCGTTGCCCCAAGTTACCTGGGACACTTGACTCGAGTGGGAATCGAACCCACTCAAGTCAAGTCAAGTCATGTTATTGGACAGACGCTCTACCAGTCGAGCTATGCTGTTGGCTGAGAGTTACAGGTTTCCTGGTGGTTTTAACTTGTTTTCTAGAAGTTAGTCTGCAAAGGGAAGCATCACTAAGGATATCAGTCAATTTATCCGTTGCCCCAAGATACCGGGGACACTTGACTCAAGTGGGAATCGAACCCACTCAAGTCAAGTCAATTCATGTTATTGGACAGACGCTCTACCAGTTGATCTATGCTGTAGGCTGAGAGTTACAGGTTTCCTGGTGGTTTTAACTTGTTTTTCTAGAAGTTAGTCTGCAAAGGGAAGCATCACTAAGGATATCAGTCAATTTATCCGTTGCCCCAAGTTACCGGGGACACTTGACTCGAGTGGGAATCAAACCCACTCACGTCAAGTCAAGTCATGTTATTGGACAGACGCTCTACCAGTTGAGCTATGCTGTTGGCTGAGAGTTACAGGTTTCCTGGTGGTTTTAACTTGTTTTTCTAGAAGTTAGTCTGCAAAGGGAAGCATCACTAAGGATATCAGTCAATTTATCCGTTGCCCCAAGTTACCGGGGACACTTGACTCGAGTGGGAATCGAACCCACTCAAGTCAAGTCATGTTATTGGACAGACGCTCTACCAGTTGAGCTATGCTGTTGGCTGAGAGTTACAGGTTTTCTGGTGGTTTTAACTTGTTTTTCTAGAAGTTAGTCTGCAAAGGGAAGCATCACAGTAAAGACACCAGTGGGATTTGAACTCATGGCCTCTGGATCATGTATACTGCGTCTCAACCCATTGAGTTAACAGGTGGCTGACAAGTACAGCCTTCCTGGTAGTTTTCAGTTGATCTTCTGGAAGCCAGTCTGCAAAGGAAAGAATCATAGGAAAGACATCAATGGGATTTGAACTCATGGCCTCTGGATCATGAATACTGCGTCTCAACCCATTGAGCTAACAGATGGCTGACAAGTACAGCCTTCCTGGTAGTTTTCAGTTGATCTTCTGGAAGCCAGTCTGCAAAGGAAAGAATCATAGGAAAGACATCAATGGGATTTGAACTCATGGCCTCTGGATCATGAATACTGCGTCTCAACCCATTGAGCTAACAGATGGCTGACAAATACAGCCTTCCTGGTGCTTTGACTTGAACAACAAACAAGACAAATAACTTTAAAAAAATGTGTTACAGCATAAATATAAATCTTTTTCATGGGGGGCCCTGACACTACATCTTTTCACATTGGGGTCCACTGCCCAAATACATGTCAATTTGGGGGGTTGACAACAAAACGTTTCAGAACCACAGATTCCAAGGAAACAGCTGTAGGTGAATGGATAGAGTCACTGACTAGTGAGCCGCAGGTAACAGGTTCAAGCCTCAGCTACAGCAGCAAGTCAGGATGTCAAATCAAATAGGTATTATTAGGAGTGAAATGGTTGTGTTTCTTCACCCCAACTGCACATGACATCAGTTTACATGTACGTTATTTTCAGTGATGAAGACAAACCGCACAGACGTTCACTGTACTTTAGTACATTTTGTAAACTTATGACTCTGAGTAGAGTATAGCCTGACTTAAACAAACAAATAACAACTTAGTATAGTCAGATTATTTTTTACACAACTTACTTTTTGTTATCAAACTACCGAAACGAAAGTTGGTCACCACCGAAACGAAAGTTAAATCCGAAATAATCACTAAGTGTGGAGGCCAAAATCGTCCCCCCAAAAACCTGTTAGGAGTACGTTTCAGGCAATTTAGAGTTGATTGGTAGTACTTTGTAGTGACTTTTTTGGTCCCTAACACCACAAATGGTTTACATACTCTTTACGAATGTCTTACGCATCATTTGCTTAACATGAATGATAATTCTAGTAATTGTTTGGTGTCTGCATTCATGAAAGCCAGGTAGTTTGCAACAGGTAAGGAGAAAGTCCACATTAACAGACAGTCATAAATGATGAACTGTCTTCACTTTACTGTAGGGCACATAATAACATGTACAAAGGATTTATAGATATTTTAGGAATGTTTTACAAAGCATATTAAACATGAACAAACACATTAACAGACAGTTGTAAATGATGAACTGTCTTCACTTTACTATAGGGCACATAATAACATGTACTAAGGATTTATAGATACTTTAGGAATGTTTAACAAAGCATATGTTAAACATGAACAAGCTACCAATAGCTTGTATATATTATGTAACATCAGTTACAAATGATTTAATAATCATTTACAGATGTATTATACATGGCTTATTCATGAATAGTTACTAATACCTTTATAGATGATTTGTAACCGTAGTTATAAAGGTTTTAGTAATCATTTACGAATGTCAATAAACAGGTTGTTAATGATTTGTTAATAGTCTACAAACTGCTTATAAACGTTTATAAATGCTTTAGAATGGGTCGTTACAAATGATTTAATAATCTTTTACAGATGTATATGAATGGCTTATTCATGAATAGTTCACTACTTACTAATACTTTACAAATGATTTGTAACTGTAGTTATAAAGGTTTTAGTAATCATTTACGAATGTCAACAAACAGGTTGTTAATGATTTGTTAATAGTTTACAAACTACTTATAAACGTTTATAAATGCTTTATAACGGGTCATTATTGTAAAGTGCTACCATTTTCCGTTTCGGTAGTGACACAATGGTGTCACTACCGAAACGGAAAAAAAAAAGTTCCCCCAAAAACCTGTTAGGAGTACGTTTCAGGCAATTTAAAGTTGATTGTCAGTGACTTTTTTTTTGGTCCCTAACATTCATCGAGCTCTGGACTTAGTCATTTTTTTTCCGTTTCGGTAGTGACACTACCGAAACGAAAAAAAAAAAGTTCCCCCAAAAACCTGTTAGGAGTACGTTTCAGGCAATTTAAAGTTGATTGGTAGTGACTTTTTTTTTGGTCCCTAACATTCATCGAGCTCTGGACTTAATAATTTTTTTTCCGTTTCGGTAGTGACACCACCGAAACGAAAAAAAAATTGTTCCCCCAAAAACCTGTTAGGAGTACGTTTCAGGCAATTTAAAGTTGATTGGTAGTGACTTTTTTTTTGGTCCCTAACATTCATCGAGCTCTGGACTTAGTAATTTTTTTTCCGTTTCGGTAGTGACACTACCGAAACGAAAAAAAAATTGTTCCCCCAAAAACCTGTTAGGAATTTAAAGTTGATTGGTAGTGACTTTTTTTTTGGTCCCTAACATTCATCGAGCTCTGGACTTAGTAATTTTTTTTCCGTTTCGGTAGTGACACCACCGAAACGAAAAAAAAATATTCCCCCAAAAACCTGTTAGGAGTACGTTTCAGGCAATTTAAAGTTGATTGGTAGTGACTCGCCAAAAAACCTGTTAGGAGTACGTTTCAGGCAATTTAAAGTTGATTGGTAGTGACTTTTTTTTTGGTCCCTAACATTCATCGAGCTCAGAACTTAGTAATTTTTTTTCCGTTTCGGTAGTGACACTACCAAAACGGAAAAAAAATTGTTCCCCCAAAAACCTGTTAGGAGTACGTTTCAGGCAATTTAAAGTTGATTGGTAGTGACTTTTTTTTTGGTCCCTAACATTCATCGAGCTCTGGACTTAGTAATTTTTTTCCGTTTCGGTAGTGACACTACCGAAACGAAAAAAAAAATGTTCCCCCAAAAACCTGTTAGGAGTACGCTTCAGGCAATTTAAAGTTGATTGGTAGTGACTTTTTTTTTGGTCCCTAACATTCATCGAGCTCTGGACTTAGTCCTTTTTTTTCCGTTTCGGTAGTGACACTACCGAAACGAAAAAAAAAATGTTCCCCCAAAAACCTGTTAGGAGTACGTTTCAGGCAATTTAAAGTTGATTGGTAGTGACTTTTTTTTTTGGTCCCTAACATTCATCGAGCTCTGGACTTAGTAAATTTTTTTCCGTTTCGGTAGTGACACCACCGAAACGAAAAAAAAATTGTTCCCCCAAAAACCTGTTAGGAGTACGTTTCAGGCAATTTAAAGTTGATTGGTAGTGACTTTTTTTTTGGTCCCTAACATTCATCGAGCTCTGGACTTAGTAATTTTTTTTCCGTTTCGGTAGTGACACCACCGAAACGAAAAAAAAATATTCCCCCAAAAACCTGTTAGGAGTACGTTTCAGGCAATTTAAAGTTGATTGGTAGTGACTCGCCCAAAAACCTGTTAGGAGTACGTTTCAGGCAATTTAAAGTTGATTGGTAGTGACTTTTTTTTTGGTCCCTAACATTCATCGAGCTCTGAACTTAGTAATTTTTTTTCCGTTTCGGTAGTGACACTACCGAAACGGAAAAAAAATTGTTCCCCCAAAAACCTGTTAGGAGTACGTTTCAGACAATTTAAAGTTGATTGGTAGTGACTTTTTTTTTGGTCCCTAACATTCATCGAGCTCTGGACTTCGTAATTTTTTTTCCGTTTCGGTAGTGACACTACCGAAACGAAAAAAAAAAAAATCCCCCAAAAACCTGTTAGGAGTACGTTTCAGGCAATTTAAAGTTGATTGGTAGTGACTTTTTTTTTGGTCCCTAACATTCATCGAGCTCTGGACTTAGTCCTTTTTTTTCCGTTTCGGTAGTGTCACTACCGAAACGAAAAAAAAAATGTTCCCCCAAAAACCTGTTAGGAGTACGTTTCAGGCAATTTAAAGTTGATTGGTAGTGACTTTTTTTTTGGTCCCTAACATTCATCGAGCTCTGGACTTAGTAATTTTGTTTCCGTTTCGGTAGTGACACAATGGTGTCACTACCGAAACGATTTTTGTTTTTCCCCAAAAAAACCTGTTCGGAGTACGTTTCAGGCAATTTAAAGTTGATTGGTAGTGACTTTGTTTTTGGTCCCTAACATTCATCGAGCTCTGGACTTAGTCATTTTTCTTCCGTTTCGGTAGTGACACAATGGTAGTGACACAATGGTGTCACTACCGAAACTAAAAAAAAAATGTTCCCCCAAAAACCTGTTAGGAGTACGTTTCAGGCAATTTAAAGTTGATTGGTAGTGACTTTTTTTTTGGTCCCTAACATTCATCGAGCTCTGGACTTAGTCATTTTTTTTCCGTTTCGGTAGTGACACTACCGAAACGAAAAAAAAATTGTTCCCCCAAAAACCTGTTAGGAATTTAAAGTTGATTGGTAGTGACTTTTTTTTTGGTCCCTAACATTCATCGAGCTCTGGACTTAGTAATTTTTTTTCCGTTTCGGTAGTGACACCACCGAAACGAAAAAAAAATATTCCCCCAAAAACCTGTTAGGAGTACGTTTCAGGCAATTTAAAGTTGATTGGTAGTGACTCGCCAAAAAACCTGTTAGGAGTACGTTTCAGGCAATTTAAAGTTGATTGGTAGTGACTTTTTTTTTGGTCCCTAACATTCATCGAGCTCAGAACTTAGTAATTTTTTTTCCGTTTCGGTAGTGACACTACCAAAACGGAAAAAAAATTGTTCCCCCAAAAACCTGTTAGGAGTACGTTTCAGGCAATTTAAAGTTGATTGGTAGTGACTTTTTTTTTGGTCCCTAACATTCATCGAGCTCTGGACTTAGTAATTTTTTTCCGTTTCGGTAGTGACACTACCGAAACGAAAAAAAAAATGTTCCCCCAAAAACCTGTTAGGAGTACGCTTCAGGCAATTTAAAGTTGATTGGTAGTGACTTTTTTTTTGGTCCCTAACATTCATCGAGCTCTGGACTTAGTCCTTTTTTTTCCGTTTCGGTAGTGACACTACCGAAACGAAAAAAAAAATGTTCCCCCAAAAACCTGTTAGGAGTACGTTTCAGGCAATTTAAAGTTGATTGGTAGTGACTTTTTTTTTGGTCCCTAACATTCATCGAGCTCTGGACTTAGTAAATTTTTTTCCGTTTCGGTAGTGACACCACCGAAACGAAAAAAAAATTGTTCCCCCAAAAACCTGTTAGGAGTACGTTTCAGGCAATTTAAAGTTGATTGGTAGTGACTTTTTTTTTGGTCCCTAACATTCATCGAGCTCTGGACTTAGTAATTTTTTTTCCGTTTCGGTAGTGACACCACCGAAACGAAAAAAAAATATTCCCCCAAAAACCTGTTAGGAGTACGTTTCAGGCAATTTAAAGTTGATTGGTAGTGACTCGCCCAAAAACCTGTTAGGAGTACGTTTCAGGCAATTTAAAGTTGATTGGTAGTGACTTTTTTTTTGGTCCCTAACATTCATCGAGCTCTGAACTTAGTAATTTTTTTTCCGTTTCGGTAGTGACACTACCGAAACGGAAAAAAAATTGTTCCCCCAAAAACCTGTTAGGAGTACGTTTCAGACAATTTAAAGTTGATTGGTAGTGACTTTTTTTTTGGTCCCTAACATTCATCGAGCTCTGGACTTAGTAATTTTTTTTCCGTTTCGGTAGTGACACTACCGAAACGAAAAAAAAAAAAATCCCCCAAAAACCTGTTAGGAGTACGTTTCAGGCAATTTAAAGTTGATTGGTAGTGACTTTTTTTTTGGTCCCTAACATTCATCGAGCTCTGGACTTAGTCCTTTTTTTTCCGTTTCGGTAGTGTCACTACCGAAACGAAAAAAAAAATGTTCCCCCAAAAACCTGTTAGGAGTACGTTTCAGGCAATTTAAAGTTGATTGGTAGTGACTTTTTTTTTGGTCCCTAACATTCATCGAGCTCTGGACTTAGTAATTTTGTTTCCGTTTCGGTAGTGACACAATGGTGTCACTACCGAAACGATTTTTGTTTTTCCCCAAAAAAACCTGTTCGGAGTACGTTTCAGGCAATTTAAAGTTGATTGGTAGTGACTTTGTTTTTGGTCCCTAACATTCATCGAGCTCTGGACTTAGTCATTTTTCTTCCGTTTCGGTAGTGACACAATGGTAGTGACACAATGGTGTCACTACCGAAACTAAAAAAAAAATGTTCCGCCAAAAACCTGTTAGGAGTACGTTTCAGGCAATTTAAAGTTGATTGGTAGTGACTTTTTTTTTGGTCCCTAACATTCATCGAGCTCTGGACTTAGTCATTTTTTTCCGTTTCGGTAGTGACACAATGGTGTCACTACCGAAACGAAAAAAAAATTGTTCCCCCAAAAACCGGTTAGGAGTACGTTTCAGGCAATTTAAAGTTGATTGGTAGTGACTTTTTTTTTGGTCCCTAACATTCATCGAGCCCTGGACTTAGTCATTCATCGAGCCCTGGACTTAGTCGTTTCGGTAGTGACACTACCGAAACGAGAAAAACAAATGTTCCCCCAAAAACCTGTTAGGAGTACGTTTCAGGCAATTTAGAGTTGATTGGTAGTACTTTGTAGTGACTTTTTTTTTGGTCCCTAACATTCATCGAGCTCTGGACTACCGAAACGAAAGTTGGTCACTACCGGAACGAAAGTTAAATCCGAAAAAATCACTAAGTGTGGAGGCCAAAATAGTCCCCCCAAAAACCTGTTAGGAGTACGTTTCAGGCAATTTAGAGTTGATTGGTAGTACTTTGTAGTGACTCTTTCATTGAGAGCAAACAGAGGGATGTTAAAATGTCCATGTTTTGTAGTTTTTGAGATATATAACTTTTAAAACGTACATCTGAAAACCAACAAGGACATCTTTCCAACTTTACCTGGTGCTTCTACCTTTATCTAATCTTTTAGTGAAGACCACGCAAGTGAACCGAACAAGAGGATCCCGGGGAGACATCAAATTTCTCTTTTGGGTCTTGAGTCTTGGGACTTCAGACCCAAAAGAGAAATTTGATGTCTCCCCGGGATCTTCTTGTTCGGTTCACTTCTCTTTTTCACTTCTCTTTTGGGTCTTGAGTCTTGGGACTCAAGACCCAAAAGAGAAATTTGATGTCTCCCCGGGATCCTCTGTCTTGACTCAAGACCCAAAAGAGAAATTTGATGTCTCCCCGGGATCCTCTGTCTTGACTCAAGACCCAAAAGAGAAATTTGATGTCTCCCCGGAATCATACGAGGAAGTAAAATGTATAATAAGCAAGAGAGGAAACATGGCAATAAATAGATCCAGGGAGAAAGCGTGGCAAAGTATTGCCGACAAATTAAATGCACAAGTCGTCCAAAAATATATACAATTTATATATATAGTCCATAAATATATAATTCTGTTAGGCTTAAACATGAGGAGTTTAAAGGAGTATTTCACCCCTGGAATAAACTGCAATCACTCAATGTTAATAGTATTTGTAGTAGATTACAGTAGAACAATTTAAAATGTGCACCCTATGGCCAGAAAAATACTGAAATCTGTGTGTTTGACTAGGGTTTGACTGGACTGCCCGCTGGCTGCATGAACTCTATGGGGTGGAGTCCAAGACGGTTCAAGGTAAGGTTGGACCAAATCTTGGGGACACCCCTTGGGGCTGTCTTTGGAGCTGGTCTGTCTGAGACGCGGAAAGGAATGAGACCATACCGTCGTGACGTAAATAACGTCACAAGATCTTCAAAGATTACTAGATATCTAAAAACACAGATTATACACAAAAAAAACAGGATCTTGTTTCTTGAGTCCTAAACTTCATTAAAATAAGATCTGGTTGCAAAATCGGCGAAATGTCCCTTTAATGTCATCAAAAACATATAAAACATAAAATCGAAATGTTATTGGGGTCTAACCGGCACCAAGAGACAGTCATTATTTACAAAAAAGTTTACACAATTTTAAAAAGTATTGGTATCAAAATGTACTTTAAGTATCAAAAGTAAAAGTACTAAAATGTTTGAAAATAGCCGATCTACAAGCTCACAGCGCGTCGCATCGCGATGCGTTGTGAGCTTGAAGATCGGCTATTTTCAAATAGCCTATGTATAAAAATAGGGCTAAAGTGGTTAATGTATGTTTTAAAATGTAATAATTTATAACTGCAAAGTAACTAGTAACTAAAGTTTTCAAATAATTGTAGTGGAGTAAAAGTACAATATTTGCCTCTGAGATGGAGTTGGAGTAGAAGTATAGACAGTTGGAAATACTCTAGTAAAGTAGAAAATACCTCAAAATGTTTCTTACAGTACTTGAGTACATGTACTTAGTTACTTTACACCACTGCAAACAATCTTCCACCTGCTGTTTCTTGGGGGGCTGCCCGTTGGTCCGACTGCCCGTTATTCCGAAGTACTGTACCATGAGTCCGGAAAAGGTTTTCCAATTTTTCCTGCCGCCTTCCCAACTACTGTTGTGAAACCTCTATTGAAGGAAGCCTAATTTAGATTGTAGAGTACAGTATAAGATTCTTGAAAAACTTTGTTTTCCAACCAAAATAAACAAACTTTCTAAATGAGAACAATCTTCTGAAGAACTTGCAGACAGGTTTCAGAGCTCTCAACGGGCTAGGGCTGGCCTACATCACACAGTCACACATGTTTATTGTTCCTTCAACGAGCCCTTTAGATCCTCTACTGTGGGTTTGTCCTGATGTAACCCTATACCCAGTGGAGGAAAAAGTACTCAGATATTTTACTTAAGTAAAAGTATCAATAATTCAATATAGAAATACTCCGTTACAAGTAAAAGTCCAGAATTCAAAATTTACTTGAGTAAATGTACAAAAGTATTGGCATCAAAATATACTTAAAGTACCAAAAGTAAAAGTACTAAAATATTTGAAAATAGCCGATCTACAGTACAAGCTCACATGTAGATCGGCTATTTTCAAATAGCCTATGTATAAAATAGGGCTAAAGTGGTCTGAAAAGTAACTAGTACTGTAACTAAAGTTTTCAAATAATTGGAGTAAAAGCACAATATTTGCCTCTGAGATGTAATGGAGTAGAAGTAAAAGTATTGGAAATTGGAAATACTCAATTAAAGTACAAATACCTTAAAATGTTACTTAAGTACAGTACTTAAATGTACTTAGCTACTTTTCACCACTGCCTATACCCAATAGAAAATGTCCAGATGCGGTTTTCTTCAATTATGGAACACCTTACCTAAAAGACATTAGAGAGGCAGGCTGTTGAAATCCTCAAACAACACATATCTTTCTAACATATTGCACCATTTACCACCATTATTTTCATGTACATGTTTTTGCATAATGTGCTTTACATTTATTTATTTTTTAGCTGCAGCACCAACTTGGGAGAGTCTGGGGATCTCTATATCTGAGCAAGTGTTTCAACCAATCCACAAAGACGATTGACTGACAAACACACACACGCACATACAGCGCACGCACGCACAAACACACACACACACACACACACACACACACACACACACACACACACACACACACACACACACACACACACACACACACACACACACACACATTCCTGGTCTTAAGGGGTCATCTAAAATAATATGATGGAACAAGCACAGATGGATCACATTTTTCTTGTTTTTTTCCCACATATTTTTTCAAAGATTTCTTTCCATTTTAAAATACAAGACATACAGTGACACGCAAGAAAAACAGTAAAAAAAAACCTAAATAAAACTAACCCTAATATCTGCCCACCCACCCGCGCACCAGCCCTGAGGGGAGAAGAATAGACTTGTAAGCAAAAATGTAAATAAAAAATGCATAAAAAAGTAAGGGGAACATTTACCAATCGATTGCAGTTAGAGAATTAATATATGAAAGCAAAGGGTTCCAAGTTCTGAAAAAAAAGAAAAAAAAATCAAGGAAACTGTAGTTGTGAATTTACATTTTCCTGCCAACTGTCAAAAGACCTCTCTGGAAATATTGTCATTTCTCAAAAGTGAGCATCATGATCATGAATAAATGTTGTCATCCGAGTCAGAAGAGCAGAGAGAGTCTGCCATCACTTTTCCTGCAGTCTCTTCTGCCAAGGCCAGACTGCAGGAGTTATATTAAGCACATTCTCCCCGTCTTCTCCATGTCTGAGCTGAGCTGTATAACGTGGAGAAATGCACTATAGCAGGGGTCTTCAACAAGGGGTCCGGGACCCCTAGGGGGTCCTCAGAGTTACTACAGGGGGTCCGCCAAAATCTTTGTGTGATATATTCTTTTTTTTTACCTTAACCAGTTGAACCCTAGCATCCCTATATTCTGAAGAGAACTTTAGCCAAAAATAGCAGATCAACAATATCAGAAATGAATTATAAATGTCAGAATTAGTTGAATTAGACTTAATGCATCTGTTTTTAGTCCTAACAATGGCCAAGTTATCGCCAAGGTCTTTGGAATAGCAAAATTACCTTGACCATGACCTTTCAAGGTCAAAATCACACAAAATGGCCATAACAATATCAGAAATGAATTCCCCACCCCACAATTAGTCAAAATTGAGGTATTGCATGTGTATATACACTCAGAAACTAAAAATTGTATTTTCATCATAGCCGATGGCAGCCATATTTGATTTGGCCATTGCGCCATTCGTGGCACTATGGCGGACGAGCACCTCTTTGATTTTGCATGTCTACTGTAGGTACCCATTGACTTGAATTCCCCTAACACCAAATTGCGAATGGGTCTACAGGCCAGGTACAGGACTAAATGGAGCCATGCTAGTCCCAAGTGGATCCTGTGATCAACCTCATTCAATGTTTAAAACTACAGTGACACCATGGCAACTCATTCAAGTGTGAACATATAAAGTTCTATCTTCTCATGTAAAGTCTGATGAAGGCCATATTGTTGCCTGATTGTTGATTTGAGGTCTTTTGCTGCCATCTGCTGGCCATTTACAGAGCTCAGCAGGCCTAGCTCATACAATACTTGTGAATGGACATCACTGAGTGTGCAGTCTCCTTTACATTTAAGCAGTGGTGTAAAGTACATTTACTCAAGTACTGTACTTAAGTACAATTTTAAGGTACTTTTACTTTACTGGAGTAATTCCAATTGTCTATACTTCTACTCCACTACATCTCAGAGGCAAATATTGTACTTTTACCATGAATTAACCACTTTAGCCCCATTTTATACCTAGGCTATTTGAAAATAGCTGATATACAAGCTCACAACGCGTCGCATCGCGGCGCGTTGTGAGCTTGTAGATCTGATATTTTCAAACATTTTGGGCCAGACATTTTGAACCTAGGGCCTAGGTTAATGCATTTTAACTTCAATCATTCAAGAACAATGGTTCTACAAAAGCAAAATGAGCTCATGAGCTCAACATGAACATGAGACTTTCTGATTGTTCTGCCTTTTCTTCTCAGGAGGTGAGTGTTTGCTCATGCTCATAACAAGTTGATAGTTAAACTGACACTATGTAACTTTTTTTTAATGAATACATTTGTATTTTGTCCAATATGCATGGTAGAGTATGTTAATACAATATAACTTATACAATTGGGGTGGTTGTTTTTTGTTAGCCTGGTAAACCATCACGGTCGCATTCATTCAAATTTTCATGGGTCTTCCACATGGAAATGTGAATTCCACGACCAGGATGGTTTACCAGGCTAGTATTTTGTCTCCCTGCTCTTCTATTGATACATTTAGATCATGTTTCCAGGTGAGACATGACCTTTGACATGAATTTTGACATGATCGGTCAAGATTCAATTTATCCCTGAGCAAGCAGGCAGGCTCTATTGTGTTTGCAAAGTTAGTGAGTGCACATAACAAACGGTGGCACACATTTTACATCAATGTATTACACCTGCTTATAGATATTAAGTACCAACTTTGTATATACTTAAATAAAATATAACCAACATATTTATATTAATATGATCAGCAACGATTAGCCATCATTTCAAATACATTTTTATTAAAATCAAAATGACAAATCACAACTGTAAACAGTGAAGGCCACAACATTTCCCAGAGGCAATTACAGAGGTATCCCACAATGTGGTGCAAGAAGATTTATGGAGTGTTCATCTATAAGAGAAATGCTCAAGAGACATCACAGTTCTCAGTGGAAAGACTTTGTCCATGGGAGGAAAAGAAAAGAGGCAATCCCTTTGATGAGTCACATTATTTAAAAACCATTTCAGGGCAAAACAGGTGACACACTTGGCAAGTCTGACTTGATGGCATTTTACAAACTAATATTTTAGACAAACCTTCATTTGCTTTGTCAAGAACCCCTACACAGTATATTCTCTGGAGGTGAAAGGTGATTAACAATGTCATCTTGACCAAAACATTTCATAGAGGTGCAACAGTTAATCGAACTAAATTGATTTGATAAAAAAGTAGATCTATAAGCTTGTAGCTTGTAGATCGGCTATTTTTTGCATTTTTTGAACGGCAATGTCGTAATAGACTAAATAGACTAATTGATTTAGTGTAGTCAATTATAAAAAGTGTATTCTATGTTTTCACATTGATATATAAAACCCTGAATAAAATGTATAAACCCCCTGATTACCCCCCACAAGCTTATGAATGATAAAGGAATGGAGTTTAAGTGTGACCTACTGTATGGTCTCTTTCAAGTATTGCAGATAGAAGTTCCCAGAAGTTCTCTCCCCTCCCGTTTTTAATGCGAGAACTTCTGGGAACTCAGATTAAGGTGTTCTAAATCTAGGTTTCACCTTCACCTGGTGATAACATACAAACATTAAGACTACATGCAGTGTGTGGTTGTCATGTGGTGATGCACACAGCCCAGTTTATTTTTAGTTTTATGGGTTACTTGGTCAAAGCTCGTGTTTCATTTACCTCTAAGGGTGTGGTCACACCCAACTGGAATTTTACCTATGAGTGCGGATTCTGCCAATGCTTTTTAATGAAGCGGTTTGTTGCTATTTGCGGATTTCTGCAAAAAAAATTCAATGATGGTTTTCAACGCCAGACAAAAGATGCCAGGGATTAAGTGGTTAAGAGACACACTTTCGCCATGACGGTGACACATCACCGACGCTTGTTGCGCTGCTGAAATACTAAGCGGGATTAATATACCGGTCCGGTAGGCTACATGAGTCATGATTCATATTTCATGTTTGACAACATTCAAGTACAACTATATCAGAAGGTGTTAACCTATAGGTGAAATAATGGGTCACTCCGCAATAGTTACAACATACTATACAACATGAAATAAATAAACGTTCTCGACAAATCGGTGGGCGATTGTACTGAGCAGCTCTGACATTATGTGCACAATTTTCTTAATATAATAACGGAATATAATCGAAAATCTGCCACTTTTTTAAGACTGAAAGTCAAATGCAATTTCTGAAGACGGTTGACAGCCGTAGTAACTATAGGGAGGCAGGTTAGTCTCTTAAAAAAACGAGAGGAATATTTTGCAATGTCTTAGGAAAAGGTGTCTTTTAACCTTGTAAAAGCCTATAAACTTACTCTGAACTCAACGCTTATGAAAATGCTACCAAAATACCTGATATGTGTTTATTGACAATTACTACAGTTTATGTATAAGAAGACAGCTGTTAGGGTTAGGGTTATTCTTACGGTTTTACGTAAGAATAGTTTTCCTGAGCACAACATGATCAGCCTGTGCCAGTGATGCTTTGTTGACTTTGTAGATTGTCAACGTTAATGACCCCTTTTAAAAGTCTTGATTGAGCGTCAAGTGAAAAGGGTGTCTCGCCAAAATTGGTGACCTATTGAATTCTATGACTCAGCAGCAGTCGCACGTTGATCCGTTGATGGCAGGCGATGTTGACAGGTACTGTATGCTAAAATATGCCAATATGTGACCCGACTGTAAATATAGCCAACACAATTCAACACCAAATATATACAGCCTGAGCCAACAGTCATAGTATTCAACGGTAACCACTTTTGTTGCAACACCAGGAGACAAGCTATCACAAGCTATAATTTTGAAAATGTGTCTTATAAAGCATGAATACCCGTGACTGTGTATAAATGCTATCCATTTCTTGCAAGTGGTCTTATTTTTGTGATGTTTTTCCCTTTCGGGTTTTTTTTTTGGGGGGGGGTGGGGGGGGTGTATACTTAAAAGTACAAAGGCTCAGCACAGGATTGTTCTCTTTGGCTACAACAGCTCAGCTGGGCAGGAAGGAAGAGGGGTGTGGTGTTACTGGTATTTATTTGATCGGACCCACCGTCTAGGTCCAGGGTTTGACAGATAAAAACCCAGGTAAGCCTCTGATTGGCTGGGCTGTAACAAAAGTCCATGGTTGGTCTGTGGCTGGTCAATTCCCTATGTATGTCAAGCATTAAAATAAAAATGGACCATAATCACTTTTCAATAGTTGTGCCCCAGTCAGATGGTAGATAATGAATCTTAAGTGTCTGGTTATTGCAATATTAGGGACAATGTGACATTTCTGTCTCCAGCAAAAGTAAAGATTTGTACAAAGTAAATCTGTACTGACAACAGCTTTATGGATTATGGAAGACTCATTTTCTGATGTCTTTTAGGGTCAATTGGAAATGGAATCAAATGTATGACATCAACGGTATTGTCCCCAGACCTTTAGCGTTGGTTGGACATTATCCGGTCACTGGGGCCTTGGAGCATTTGCCACCGCATCCTGAAAGAACGCAAAGGAAAACAATATCACTGATTAACACAAGTTAACACAGATTGCTTTTACCAGTGACAAACAAAATGTGATCACATTACGAAACTAAACTACAGGGAGATTTTCAGTTATAAAGCCCTGAATGTTAACAAGAAAGTCTGTGTCTGTGTGTGTGTGTGTGTGTGTGTGTGTGTGTGTGTGTGTGTGTGTGTGTGTGTGTGTGTGTGTGTGTGTGTGTGTGCGCGCCTGCGTGAGTGTGTGCAATTAAGATTTATCTATCTGTGAAGCAGATTATGTAAAGCAGCTAGATTATAAAAAAGGCAAATAGCCTACTTAAATAATCATTCCCACTGCACAGAATGAATGAGTTGCAATACATATCTGAGTGAGGACTGTACAGTCAAATGAGTCCGCTTATTGCAACACATGATCACCATTAAGACCGGGAAAGGATCAGTCATTTTAGATTTCTTTGGCTATTAAAAAATAGCAGATCTAAAAGCTCATATAGTGAAACTTCGTGCCGCGCTATGAGCTTGTAGATCTGCTATTTTTGCAAAATCACTGATATAGCAACATAGATATTTCAGAAAACTCTTCTCCCACTAAACAGGGCAGTGCCCACATGTACCAGCGTGCCTTGTGCTAAGGCTCTCATTGGCAGAGAGACGTTCATTTACTTCAGAACAAACACCAAGACAGCTGAATCACCAAACATGGTTTGTGGGTTGGTCGTGTGACTACATGTTCCCCATACTTCTCCAAATGTCTCACTTTACAGTAGAGGTGCAACAGTTAATCGAATTAATACATTTCATTGATTATTTGAAGAAAAACTAATTATAATCCGACCATAATAATAAAATGATCGATCCCTATTTTGGGCATTATAAGCGAAACGTTTCAATATTTTTCAAAAAGATATTGTCACATCACAGGTTTACAGATATAAAAGCTCACAATGCGGGCTTGAAGATCTGCTATTTTCAATAATTTACAACACTGTTGTGCGACTAAGTATAAAATAGGGTGGTTAATCGATTAATTTTACATATATATATATATGTTTTAACCCACTAAAACCGGGAAAGCATCTGTGTCATTTTAGATTTTTGCGTTGACTATTCAAAAATAGCAGATATACAAGCACAAGCTGCAAGCTTGTACATCTGCTATTCTTTTTAGAAAAATCTTGAAAGTGTGCGGACAACTTGATTTAGAAGACATTTGTAGAATCGGCCTCGGGTCTTAACCCACTAAGACCTGGAACTGTGTCATTTTTAGATTTGAGCTAAAAAGCATTATTTTACACTTTGGGCTATTCAAAAATAGCAGATATACAAGCTTGTAGATCTGCTATTTTTGAAAAATTGTGAAAATGTGTGCAAATCTTTGAATATATATATATTTTTAAAGCAAATATTTTTAACTCAAATCTTTGCTTCTGGGGGTCCCTGGAAACAAATATTTTGATGGAGGTCCGCGGCCAAATACATATAATTTTGGGGGTCCTTGAAATGAAAAAGTTTGAGCAGCACTGATATAGAAACATACGTTTTTCAGAATACTGTTGAGACATGTAGAATCGGCTTCAGGTCTTAATGGGTTAATGGGTTAAATAAAGAAACACGGTTCTCAATTATTTGATCAATCGAGACAGTAACCAATCGTTAAAAAAATAAACAATAGTTGCAGCCCTACTCTACAGCACTAGGTGGCGTCTTCCCATGACCCAATACAGTACATTCTGTTTATTTGTTATTACCATTATTATTTGTCATCATCGTGTACAGTGCAGAGAGCTGATGAGATAACGGTTATAAAATAAGGACATCATGCTTGTAATGCAGTTCATACCATGGCTCGGTTGAGTTAATAATTGCTGCTACAGTATAAAGGGCAGACAGATAAGATCTGATCAAACACATGATTGGGTCAGTGTAACCAAGAGCTGTCTTTAAACTGTGGAACGTGTTGTGTGACAGCTAACAGTATGTCTAATTGGGCTGACTGACTGTGAGCATTGAAAAAGGTTAGGGTTATGTTTACAGAGTGGTGCAAAGTAACTAAGTACATTTACTCAAGTACTATACTTGAGTACAATGTTGAGGTATACTTTACTGGAGTATTTCCAGTTTTCTATATTTTTACTTCTGCACTACATCTCAGAGGCAAATATTGTACTTTTACTCCACTATAAGTATTTGAAAACTTTAGTTACTTTGCAGATTTGTATTACTATTCCAAAACATGCATTAACCACTTTTTATCCTTATTTAAACTTTGGCTGTTTGAAAATAGCAACACATGTAATAGAACACATGTTGTGAGCTTGTAGATGTGCTATTTTCAAAAGATTTTTCAAACATTTTAGACATGTGATAACTTGTGAAACAGGACATTCTGCATAATGAGTACTTTTACTTTCATACTTTTACTTAAGTCAATTTTGATTGCCGAACTTGAACTTGTAACAGTGTTTCTACATTGCAGTATTGATACTTTTACTTAAGTAAATTCATATCTTTGTCGTGCTGAATGCGGGCAGAGCAGAATGTGACAGACAAGGAAATCAATCTGCTGGTTTGTTTGTCGTCTGTTTGAGTGGATGTGGTTATTGGTCACACATGAGCGCTCACTGAGGAAACTGCAGCTTAAAGGAGGAGTTCGCCCAAAAAATGACTTATTTTCTATCAATTGCACACCCTATGAAGCCTTGAATCCATGGATTATTTTTTGTTTTTGTCGCATTCCTAAGCTAATAATTTGATTCCCGTCTCCTACCGGCTAATGCATCCGGTAGGTCGGAGACACAAAGTAGATTATTTGTGTCTCCTACCGGAAATACACACGGTCATCAAATTATTGTCTTAGGAATGCCAAAAAAAAAAAAAAAATCCATGAAATCAAGGCTTCATGGGGTGTGTAATTGATAGAAAATAAGTCATTCCTTTAAGCGGCTGACAACCAAGTGTGGTCAATGTCAGGTAAAGAACTAGCCAGCACTCAAATAAATGTCCTCTGTGTACTTTTAATTAAATACAGGCACAGGCAAACCACGAACGGCGTTCAGCCTTCCTCGGAGTGACGATGAAGACACAGGAATAGCTGTGATGTTTGTTTCTAGTCAAGTGCCTTCAACCAACCACACAATTCTTATCTATTGGTTGTTGTCGCCCGTTCAAAGCTGGGCCTGTCACAATTATTACATAATGGTCTAATCGCAATTATTTGAGATAATCGCAATTATTTTTGCATAATCATCTTAATCGTTTCCATGTTGAAAAATGTGAACATTGCACATTTTCAACTATAAAAAAAAGCACAATACACATTTTCAACTATCAAAAAAAGCAGAAATAGCAGATCTACAAGCTTACAACCCGTCACTGATACGTGATATTAATGTGTGGAGGTTCTGTTCTGAACTTTATGTGAAATAACACCTGTCTGTGGCTTTAGTTTCAAAACAAGATGCATTCGGTTTGGTCTCATATTCAGAGATGATGAAGTAATAAGGATGCAGGGACAAAACCAGTAAATACTAAATAAACAACATTCCTGCAGTGACGGTGAACTAAAACGTGTTCTAGTATGTCCTTTCAAGGGCCAATAATGATCCCTGGTAAAAAAAACTAAAAGTACTCACCCATCCTTGAGGAGGTGGATTTCGGTTGAAGTATGAAATCAGGGTATTCTGCAACGTGGTCCCGAGATGTGGCAACGACTTCTTCAGGTAGAGACCCAGAGCTATGGCCGTCCTTGTCATCTGGATCTCTGGAGCCACCTCAGCCGGCTGAGATCGACACAGGACCTCCACGTTCTTACTGAACACCTCCGCCACCACCTGAGGACAGATAATAAAGAGAGTTTTTGATTGGTTGAATACTTTAATAGTCAGAAAGGTAAAACAGTACGTGGTACAGTCAGACATTAAGGCTAAAAGGATAACACAAGAAAGTCCTGGGGACATCACCCAAGGCTGTATTTAAGTGACTGATTAGCCAAAATGTTAGACAGACCCTGATGAAGACCTTCCAGGTCGATACGTGTTGGTCATAATTTGTTGCCTTGCTCTAAATAAATACATATATATTTTTTCACTAAAGCCGGAGTGCCTCGGAATCTTTGCAAGTCTGCAGTTCACACCTTTTTGGAATCAAGCAGTACTTCTTTGAAAACCCTTTTTTTTGTTCATAAGTCCTGGGGACTTGTTTCCATTGTGGTCCTATGTATTCAGTTCATTTGCACAGCATAAAAATGTAAGACAATATGTCATCAACAAATACGAAACAGTATTATGTACAAAGGAGAAAAGGGAAAAACGGCAGCAGTGAATGACACCATGGGAATTTACATTTACTTGCTTGGTCTCCAGGCCAATTTAGAAACAAACCAGTGATTCACATCTTTTAATGGGTGGTGTCAGGCTATTCCACATTTTTGGTGGCAGAGCAGTAGAGTGAGAACTTCCCCATGTTTCCTCTAAATTAGGGAGGTACCAGATCATGGTCGCTCCCTCCAGTGTTGTGGCTGTGTCGGGTGTCTTTGGAGAAGTAGTGTGGGTCACTCACTCACTTCGGAGAAGTAGTTAGTCAGGTATGAGCAGTGGTGGAAAAAGTACTCAAATTCTTTACTTAAGTAAAAGTACCAATGCTGCAATATAGAAATACTCTGTTACAAGTAAAAGTCCAGAATTCAAAATTTACTTGAGTAAAAGTACAAAGGTATTGGCATCAAAATGTACTTAAAGTACCAAAAGTAAAAGTACTCAAATGTTTGAAAATAGCAGATCTACAAGCTCACAACGCGTCGCGATGCGACGCGTTGTGAGCTTGTAGATTGGCAATTTTCAAATAACCTAGGTATAAAACAGGACTAAAGTGGTGAATGTATGTTTTATAATGTCATAATTTACATCTGAAAAGTAACTTAAGTTTTCAAATGATTGTAGTGGAGTAAAAGTACAATATTTGCCTCTGAGATGTAGTGGAGTAGAAGTAAAAGGATGTACTGCAATAAAGTAAAAATTCCTCAAAAGTGTACCTAAGTACAGTACTTGAGTAAATGTACTTAGTTACTATACACCACAGGGTATGAGGCCATTGAGGGCAAAAGAGCAGATGAGTCAGTGTGCTACTTCTGATAAATGATTGAGAGACAGCCAGAGTGCAAGTGTATAAAGAAAAGGTTATGTACACTACAGTATAAGCAACGATGCAGCACTAAAATATGAAAAAACATGTCCATACACACTGTGGATATTATGTGAATCATCTGGTTACTTCCTTGCTAGCTGTGGGTGCACAGCAGCTACACAAAGTGGCAAGTATACAGTAAGAACATCAAAGAAGAAAGTGGAAATAGCGGCACCCAAAAAGTGAGATGTGAGAGTGAGAGTGAGATGCACAAACTTGTATTTATGCTGCACCAGGCAGACACATTTTGGCCTCATAATAGTGGTTTCACACAGCATTACCAAGTAGGGAAAGTAACACTGACAAACACTTGCATAGTATACGCTTGACGAGCAGTTGTTTGAACAGTTACGTTGGTAATATAGCTCAGTGGTTCTCAACCTGTTGGTCAGGACCACCGGGGGGGGTCCCCACGTTATTTTGGGGGTGGTCCCCATATGACAGTGAAGTGACAACTTAAGGACTTTTAAGACATTTTTAATACCTCAAACAAAGAAAAGAAAAAGACCATTACTGCATCAAAAGTAATCAACAAACTACAGTATATACTATAAAAACTGGTCAAAAATCGTCCACATTGTTCAATAATGTAAGAAAGAGGCAAACATTTTGAAAATAGAAGATCTACAAGATCTTGTAGATCTGCAATTTTCACAATATTTATTTAGTTTATGTGGAACTGAGTCAAACAAGTGTCAGGGTGGGGCCTGGGGGTTCCAGTTCAAATATGATTCTTTTGGAGGGTCACAGCCTGAAAATGTTGAGAACCCTTTATATAGCTAACATAAAAATAGTTAGCCAATGTAAACTAAAATTGCGTTTAAGCATTATAACATTACCTACAGGGCCAGCTAATGTTAAAAGTCAAAACCACGTCAAATAAAGGTTAGTCAGCCAGCCTACAGACACAAGTACATGTCCTCTGATGACATCTCTGGGGATAGGACGCTGCCCTCAAACTCTGTATAGGGGAAGTGGTGTGTAAACATTGCACAACAACACTAGACAGAATGCAGAGCCCTTTTTAGATTGTTGTTTAAGTTTACACACAACTGAAACTGAAAGTCCTATACTGTACATGTCATGTCATGTCATCCCGATCTTTCATTTTCCGTTTCTTGGAAACTGTTGACACGCGGTGAAGGACTCTGCATTCTGACCGTGTGGTTATGCCTAGTCATGGTTACAATATGCAGAAGGTTAGACAGGTATAGAAATGTGTTCTGTACCTTTATGGAATGACAATAAAACTCTTTGAATGGTAATATACAGGCACATTTCAGACTCGCACTTTCAGAATATAAGCGGACAAAGAAAACATATATGTGATGTATATTTATTTTTTGTTAACCAAATACTTTCTTTTTTACTTGTGCAGTTTCTGTTTCCAGGAAGTGAATGTGATATTGTTTATTTATGTCTTATGGTGTCTTATGACAAGACACCAAAATAAAAATGCATTCATTCATTCATTCATTCATTCATTCATTCATTCATTCATACTACATACAGGAAGTGTTGGTGAAAATAGAGATTAGCCGATACAAACACAAAGGTTTTGATGTTGCTGTTGTCCTCTCAGTGGAAAGTGGAAGTGGTAAACCTTGTTTATTTTGCATCCGGGATGCATTTTCCAGATGGTTGCTGGACTGGTCTAACACTAGTTCAAATGACGCTGATTCTATGACGTTCTGTATAGTAATGTATATCTGTCTGTCTCTTATATGTCATCATGATTTGTGTGCGTGGGAACTCATTTTAGACAAGCTCAGCTCAGTGCTTAATGAGTCTTCCGGTTTAGTAGACTTTGTATTGTGAATCGTACATCCATGTACTGTTTCTCATGTCTCACTAAATAAAGTACATCAATCAATCAATCAATCAGTATTAGGGCATAGCATCTTTATCTAAAAGTAGTGTAAAATGTGTTTCTTCCGTTAATACTAGGACTTAAAACAAATGTGTTATGCAGCCACATCATAAAACTGTGGCTGGGTTCTTCTTCCAGAGAATTGATCAAGAGACGTGAAAAAAATAACGTTGAATCTCAAGCGTGATTTCTTCAAAGTGAGTGACACCCACAGGTACAGTACCACCCACATTTAGAACAAACATGGTAAAATTCTCATTCTAGTACTACTCTGCCAACAAAATGTGGAATGCCCTGACACCATCCATTAAAGGATGTGAGTCACAGCTATCAGGCCAAAAGGGGAGGTAAATGTAGTTGTCCCATCTCTTTTGTACATATCGTCTGTTTGTGTTTGCTGAGGACACGTATTATTGTGTTAATTTTTGTATGCTATGATGATTAATTGAATACATAGGACCACAATGGAAACTTTTTTGAAGTAATACTGAAAGTGTCAGCAGAGCACCATGATGACACTGCAGTAACAGTAACTATGTACACGATATGTGTGTGTGTGTGTGTGCGTGTGTCACCAGGTATTCCTAACCTTAACCTCAGTAAAACTATGTCTAAACCTAACCTAATTCCTAAACGTAACCTCAGTAAAACGAATACAGGAACCGCTGGGGGCGAGCAGTCCGCGAAATAAATGGGGGCGAGTGTGTTTTGGGCCAAGCAGTGTGTGTGTGTGTGTGTGTGTGTGTGTGTGTGTGTGTGTGTGTGTGTGTGTGTGTGTGTGTGTGTGTGTGTGTGTGTGTGTGTGTGTGTGTGTGTGTGTGTGTTTGTTTACATGTTCTGCTGTAGTCGAAAGTAGCTGTCTCTTCACATCCTGAAACCTTGGATCAGTCATCATCCCGTCAGCTATCTCCTTCAGCATGTCAGCCAGTGGGACAGGGTCAAAATCAATTGCATCTGAATCTGAAAAGAATTGCATTCGTTAAGACTTTACCCCCCAAAAGTAACTGTATAGAAAGTAAACCTTGTTGTTGTAACCTAGAAGGATACAGTAAGAGTACAGGCACCTAATTGGGGGCACCTCAGTTGCCTTTCGCAGGAAATAGCAGATCGACAAGCTAAAAACGATCTGCTATTTTCTGCAAAAGCTTTCCCCACAATACGGGGCTTTGGTTAACCTCCTGAAGAGCTAGATTATTTTCAGTGGTGGAAGAAGTACTGAGATGTTTTACTTAAGTGAAAGTATCAATTCCACTATGTAGAAATACTCTGTGTATTGTGTAATGGTCTGAAGTAATGTAAAGTACTTGCATCATTATCAAACTAGAGTTTACCCTTCAACATCTTGTTTATTTATGCCCATAACGACTGGCTACAGCCCAACGATTTTGTAGCAATTGTAGAAATGTTGGCATTTAAGGAATTAAATGTCAATTATGTTCATGCATGTTGAAATCATGTAGGCCTATACTTTACATCACTTCAGACCATTTTCCAAATTCTTAATTTCTTTTTTACATCTTGGAAGAAAATAGCACTGACAATGTAACATTGAGGAGGTTCCCACAATGTTAAGTAGGCTATAGACCTACACATCATACACTGAATGCAGTGGTTCTCAATATTTTCAGGCCGTGACCCCCCAAAATAATCATATTTGAACTGGGCACCCCCCCACCCTGATAAGCACTTGGAATTGTAGGTGTCGATGCATTACATTTTAGTTTGAGTCGGTTCCACAGATACATATTGTGAAAATATCAGATCTACAAGCTCACAACGCCTCGCAATGTGAGCTTGTAGATCTGCCATTTTCAAAATGTTTGCCCCTTTCTCATGTTATTTGACAATTTGGCCAATGTTTCACCAGTTTTATAGTTTGTTGATAACGTTTGATGCAGTAATGGGGTTTATCTTTCATTTTTATTTTAGCCATTAAAAAGGTCTTAAAATTCCTTAAATTGACACTTTACTGTCATCTGTTTGTCATCAAATCATGTGGGGGTGACCCCAGGGGGGTCCCCACCCACAGGTTGAGAACCATTGCTCTAATGTGTAATGGCCACATAAAAGCAATATAAGTTAACAACGTCTAAGAAATGTTAAATGTACATAAAGGCTATAATATCATTCACCCTCACTCATATACATAATTACATAATATATACAGTAGGCTAATATTCATATTAAACTTGCATACCGTCCCCTGGTCCATCGGTCTGAAGGCAATCACTGTCCTGGCGTCGGAATTGCACCGGTCCCGTGTCGTCGTCGAAGAGACAACATATAATTGCTCTAGTTTGTAGCTCTATGTCTCTAGGAGCCATGTTTTAATGTAACTATAGAGAGCAACACACACAGCTTGTTAAAACACACACACACACAGTCACAGTCAACGCAGGAACACGCCTCGACTGTTGACTGACTTGAGGCGTTACTAGGTATTCTACACGGAGAAAACATCAGATCTACAAGTTCACAACGCGTCACTGACGCGTCGCGTTGTGAGCTTGTAGATCTGCTATTTATTTGCATTTCCGGTGGTGCGCTACTAGGCATGCGCGACCACAGTGCCATGATGCAATCTCTGGACTGAAGTTGGGGATTGTGATTTCAGGTGATGACCGCTAGAGTGCAGCACTGACCCATTATTAAATCACTGTTACACTGTCTGGCCTTAACTGAAGCACTGGTTCTCAAACATATTCATATCAAGGACCCCCAAATTGACCCCATTAAGAGAAGATTTGTGTATAAGAAAAAAACACACACACATCCGTTTTTTTTGTTTAAATATTGTTTATTGACATTGTGTGTGTTTTATGTTATTTATTTATTTATTATTTTACTTTTATTGTGATCTTTTAATGACGCTATTTGAAAGAAAGAGAGCCAGAAAGAAAAAAAGAAAGAAAGGACTTTTTTTTAAATAGGTTCACTGCTTTCTAATCCCAGTATTTGTTTTACATTGTTGATAATGGGCAGAAAACCTCATATCTCCATATTTCAAACTTTAAAAAAAAATAGTTTTTTATAAATGAATCTTGAAAGTGAAAAGTGAAAGTGGTTAAATGCAGCTTGTTGTCTGTGTGGGGTCTTTATGAATGAATATTGAACCAATGGAAAATATTAGCAAGAGCGGCCCAGGATCCATTGGAACACAGGTTCTTTGTTTTATCTTCTGAACATTTACCCATTAAAACCGGGAAAGCCTTTGTGTCATTTTAGATTTTTCGCGCTGGCTATTCAAAAATAGCAGATGTACAAGCGTACAGCGCGTCACTTCGTGCCGCGCCGTGAGCTTGTACATCTGCTATTTTTGAAAAAAGTGTTTGAAAATCTTTTTTTTTTTTTTTTTACACACAAATTCTTCTGGGGGTCCCTGGCTGCACAGATTTTTTTTCAGATGGGGGGGTCCGCTGCGAAATTTATATCCATTTGGCGATTCTTAATTGGCACAAAAAAAGTTTGAGAACTACTTAGAAGACATTTGTAGAATCAGCCTCAGGTCTTAAATAGGTTAACCGTTTTAATTTTGGACATAAGAGGTTTCCACCAGTCAGAAAACCACAACAGTATTCAAGGTCACCCTCAAGGTCAGACCACTTCCTCTCCTCTATTGCCCCTGTGGTTTACAAAGCTCTGACTATGAACCCATTAGGAGGACATGAAGGGAACAAGGGGGTGGTGTGGGGGGGTTTGACAGTCAAGTGCACAGAGATCGATCCAAGGTCAAGGAGCAAAACGGTCTTTAACCACTTATATGGTTGAGCGGAGTCCCTCAGGGCTCTAGGCTAGGGTCTTTTCTGTTTTGCTGTTATTTTGGAGAAGGCTTTCGCAGGAAATAGCTGATCGACAAGCTCACAACTATCGGCTATTTTCCGGCGAAAGCTTTCCCCACAATTACGGATGCCATGGGGTTTAACTGGTTAACCTCCTGAAGAGCTATATTATTTATATTATCAATGCCACGATGTAGAAATACTCTGTTACAAGTAAAACAAAGTCTGATATTCAGAATGTAATTGAGTAAAAGTACAAAAGTATTGGCATCAAAACATTCTTGAGGTACAAAAAAGTAAAAGTAGTCATTGCACAGAATGTCCCATTTTAAAATGTATAAAACATCTTTTGAAAATAGCAGATCTATACAAGCTCACAACGCGTCACATCGCGACGTGCTGTGAGCTTGTAGATTGTCTATTTTCATATAGCCAAAGTATACATTGGGCTGATGTGATTAATGTATGTTTTCTAATCATCCAAATCTACAACGTAACTAGTAACTCAGGATTTCAAATAATTGTAGTGGAGTAAAAAAAGTACAATATTTGCCTCTGAGATGTAGTGGGGTAGAAGTAAAAGCATTGGAAATTGGAAATACTCACAAAGTAAAACAATACCTCAAAATGGTACTTTAGTACAGTACTTGAATACATACTTACTTCCACCACTGATTATTTTCTCTCATGAGGAATCTCTCTCTCTCTCTGTGTGAGTCCTGGGGTCTCATTAAAAACAATGATGTGTTCACACTATAGACTAGATTAGCATTTGACTGACAAGGTCATAATGCTGCAACGCATACTAAAGATGACATGCGGATCAACAAGTTGAATGGGGAGCAGTGATATGGAAGAAGTATACTCACACGTTTCAATTGTTTGGGGGCCCACTTGCAATATCCTCCTCATGGCCCAGAGGTTGGGAATCGCTGGAGCACATCATAATACTGTTATATGATCCAAGGACCTTTTGATAACTGAGGCACGTGCATGTGTGCCTGCCTGCATGCGTCATGTGTGACATTCAGAGAGACACATGTCACCTTTCTCTTCAATTTCAATCATGCCCCTGGGTTGTAGCATATGACTACTATAGGGCTTCTGTTAGAGCAGTGGTCCTTGAGGGCGTTCCAGGTGGTCCCCAGCTAAATGATGGAGAGTTGGTAACCAAATGGACCCTTATTAGGTAGATCTTTAACTCTTGAGAGCGTAAAATGACGCTTGAGAGGATCCGTAAGGGTCCATTTGGTTTCATTTTACGCTCTTAAGCGTCATTTTACGCAAGTTTCATTTTTACGCAAGTTTCCTTTTTACGCAAGTTTCATTCTACGGTCTCAAGAGGTAAATTATTGTTAAACATCTGCCTTACTTACAAGAAGTCTACACAATTAGAATGTAGAAGAATTGTTATTTTGATCAACATTTGCCTGTTATCTCTCCTATATGGTACCAACATCAATACAACGTGGAATCGTGGACAACATCTTATCAAACGACGACGAAATATTCTACGTTTTGGGTTTTAAATCTCATCAAATGGTGGTCAGTGGCTCAAATGCCGTGTTAGAGTAATCTAAACGACTTGATAAGTTGTTTGAAATAACATGTAATCAAAGTCTGGGGAAAAAGGTATATTTATTTTCTTCATCCTGTGTTTCATGGGAATGTGTTCTGTCCAGGGCCGGATCTACCATATGGGCACTAGCTTTGAAACGGGGGGGGGGGGGGGGCATTGCAGTTCCAGTGCCCAGGGGCACTGAGAGGTGTTAATCCAGCCCTGGTTCTGTCTTTACAATAACAAAGTTATATATTTTTTTTAAAACAGTTTAATAAATGGGCATATTTGACTGACATATCTTGCACACACTCAGCCTATTTATTGACCTATTTAACGAGGACAAAATGGCATGACACTCCATACAGTATGTCCATCATATTAACATAATAGTTGTGATCCTTCAATTCTACATTCTGATAAACATTTACAACATGAATATCAAGTACAGACTCTCTTTTAATATTAATTACATTTGAAGAATATTGCACAATAAAAACGTCTTTTGATTCATCACATTTTGTTCAGTAAATGTAAACAAATCATCATGTCATAACAGAACCATGTTGGGCTGAACTGTGGAGGGAGAGAAAGGAATCACAATGGAGTGTCGTTATAAAAAGCAGCATTTGAAATACAGTAAAAACAATAACTGACAGAGTAAGATTTATATCCCCTATGTCATGTGTCATTTTAGGACTTATTTGGTTATTCAAAAATATCAGATGTACAAGCTCACAGCGCGGCACCGCTGTGAGCTTGTAGATCTGTTATTTTTGAAAAATCTAGATTTTTGGGGGAAAATCTTTGAAAATATATATTTTTAAAGCGAATATTTGTAACTCAAATGTTTGCTTCTAGGGTCCGTGGCCAAATACTTATCTAAAAATGTTTTCTAAATCCTTACAGTATGTTGCTTATATCAGTGGTGCTCCAACCTTTCCAAGTGAAGGACCACCCAAAATGATATGTACTGTATTGTTGTTCCAGGGACCCCCAGAAGCACAGATCGGAGTAAAAAATGTTAAACATATATATATATATTCAAAGTTTTTGCACAAATTCTCCACGATTTTTCAAAAAAATAGCAGATCTACAAGCTCATAGCGTGGCACTCGGTGCCGCGCTATGAGCTTGTAGATCTGCTATTTTTTAATAGCCAAAGAAATCTAAAAATGACACAGAAATACAGTAAAAACAACAACTGACAGAATAAGATTTATATTCCCCCTCCAGTAATCCATCTCTTGTCTGTACGCATTGTAAAATACAACAAAGGTCACTCACTCTTGTCTCTTGTTCCTTGATAGTTGATTCAAGGACATCATCTGGGAGAAGCCTGTCTTCTGACCTTCACCAGAGATGAGAATTCTAATGAGCGTCTCCACTGCACTCTATCTAGCTCTCCATCCCTTGTAAACAGAATATACACGTATACCCCTGAGTCTTATTGTGTCACCTCAACCACTCTGATTCTCACAGACAAACATTATAGCCTGCTTTCTGATCGTAGAAGACTGGTGTGTGTGTGTGTGTGTGTGTGTGTGTGTGTGTGTGTGTGTGTGTGTCTGTCTGTAGCAGTGGTGGAAAGTAACTAAGTACATTTACTCAAGCACTGTACTTAAGTACAATTTTGAGGTATTTTTTACTTTACTGGAGTATTTCCAATTTTCAGTACTTTTATTTCTACTCCACTGCATCTCAGAGGCAAGTATTGTACTTTTACTCGACTACAATTTTGAAAATAAATTTGAAAACTTTAGTTATTAGAATAGTTACTTCTTAGACTTAGATTATTATCGCATAACACACCAACCACTTCAGCCCTATACGTATTTCGACCATTTGAAAATAGCAGATCTACAAGCTCACGATGCGTTGCGATGCGACGCGTTGAGAGCTTTTAGATCTGCTATTTTCAAAAGATTTTTTATACATTTTGAACTTGTGAAATGGGACATTATGCACAATGAGTACTTTTACTTTTGTACTTTGTACTACTCAAGTAATTTTTTAATTCCGGACTTTCACTTGTAACAGAGTATTTCTACATTGCAGTATTGATACTTTTACTTAAAGGAGCATTTCACCCCTGGAAGAAACTGCAATCACTCAATGGTAATAGTATTTGTAGTAGATAACAGTAGCACAATTTAAAAATTGCACCCTATGGCCAGAAAAATAATGAAATCTGTGTGTTTGACTAGGTTTTGACTGGACTGCTTATTACTACAATGACCATAATGCTTTTGGTGCACTGCCCCTCCTTGTGGCAGGGGAGGTGCGGTGTGGGTGGGATCTCCAACAACGACGTTGAAACAGCATGGCAGTGTTGCCATGTCTGCTTATTATAAGCGGCTTCTTTCTAAAATGTAGTTGATATTTGGGCTTGTATCCAAATGTTTTGATTGTTGTTTAAACCAGTGGTTCTCAAAGATGTTCATGTATTTTTCCACGGACCCCGATCTGAAATTATATTTTGTGCCAGGAAGCCCCAACCAAATATGTGTTGTTAAACGATTAAAAAATACTCCACATTTTGCACTTTTTTCCCCTCAAGATTTTTTGGAAAATAGCAGATCTACAAGCTCACAATGGGTAACATCGCAACGTGTTGTGAGCTTGTAGATCGGCATTTTTCAAATATATACTATCCCATGTTAAAGTGCTCTTGGCTTAGTTATCTTCTTTTGGGCTTGTTTTCATAGACCTGGTTTCTTATTTCTTTCACAATATCTGGCAACACTGGAAGTCAGTTTGTTTACCATCTCCACGTTGTATTTGGATTCTTTCACGCTTGCGCTTGTGAAACACTACACAGGATTATTATTTCATGTCAACATTCAAGTACAACTATCAGAAGATGTAACTCAGGTAAAGTAATGCGTCACTCTTCAAATTTAACAAAAGGTCCGCGAACAAATGCGCAGTTTGGGCTGTTTTCTGTGTTCTGTTGTGTCTAAAATCTCTGGCAGGAGGGGGGTGGGGGGCTGTCCGCTGGCTGCATGACGCGTCGAGACAACATGTAGTGCGGAAAGGAATGATGTAACATCTCGTGACGTAAATAACGTCACGAGATGTTCGAAGATTACTATATATCTCAAAACACAGATCATTCACAAAAATAATAATAATTGAGTCCTAAACTTCATTACCATTGGGTCAGTTTCTTCCAGGGGTGAAATGTCCCTTTAAGTAAAACGTGTGACGTAATTTTTCCACCACTGGTAGCCATGTCAGCCTCTTACTGACCTCCACTCCCATGACAGAGAGTTAATTGAGAGAGATGTCCATGTTGATGAGTCCTGGCTAATATGGAGCGCACGCCCTGAAAACCACCACTTAGCCCTGGCGTCCGTGACTGGCATGGTTGAAACAAAGCTCACAACATGCTGCAGCATAATCTCCGACCCCCGCTGTCATATATTTCTTCATTGCAGCCGTCACAAACGGATATGAAATACGTGGAAGCTGGAATGCTTGCTATCCTTAAGAAAACAAAAAAAGCCTTGCATTTGCTCATCCACACGGCTGTAGCAGGGACAATGAAACAAAGCCTCCATAAAATATACCTCCTTTGTAGGCTATACCTCGCATAAACCTTTATACATAAGCATACATAATTGGTGGTAGTAGCAGTACTGTATGTAGACATGGCAAATATCAGCATACATACAGTGGGTGCAGTACGTTAGTCCGACAGCGCATTCCTCCGACAGCGCAGCGCTCCGACGTTTCCAATACTAAACCCGAACCAAACCCGCACCCTAACGGAGAAAAGGTCTGTCGGATTAACGCATGCCTCCCACATACAGTCAGGTCTGCAGGACTTAGTGAAATAGGTTGATTTGCACACCTACTTGATAGGACAGGTGTGTAGGAGAAGACAGCCAACGCATAGACAAAAAAAGAGTCCCACACACTGTCTTCCCTTACAGCGACTATTTAATGAAGCAAAAAAAGAGATTGAAACGTTGTATTTTCCACATTAAATGGTTGCCGTAAGTGAAGACAGAGAGTGAGGGATTATTTTTCCTCTATGTGAGCTCTGCAGGACTAAATCTTTC
This sequence comes from Gymnoscopelus microlampas, assembly GCF_963454915.1. Classification (NCBI taxonomy): domain Eukaryota; kingdom Metazoa; phylum Chordata; class Actinopteri; order Myctophiformes; family Myctophidae; genus Gymnoscopelus; species Gymnoscopelus microlampas. The sequence continues at coordinate 49,508,242 of NC_139944.1, read as the reverse complement.
AAAGATTTAATTAATATCAAAAGGGGAACAACACAACTCAGTTTGAGTCAGCCCTATTGCCCGAGGTGGAGAGAATATCAACGATCGATTGATATACACCGTCTGCTTGTGAATTTATTCGATAATTTTTTTTAAAGGGGGCCGTAGCACTTGTGGGGACATTTCATCATTCAAAAGCATTGCTTAATGAAAAGGAAGCTCATCTGGGTTCATATAGAATCAGTCTCTGTACATTTCATGAACTCACGCTACAGATGACATTGTCATGAATTCCCAGATTAGTTGTTTTTCTTCAGCATTGGGAAGTTTAGCCACTGGGTGTCTTCTTACATATCTCATATATCTTCTCTCATATACCCTGTACACCTCGACAGATATGAATTTTGACTTTAGTCAAAGACAAATATAAGCTTTTGACTTGGATATATTTTCTCCTCCTATGGCAGTGGTTTCAAATGGGGGTCCGGGGGCCTAATGCATGTCAACTGGTGATCCTTGAAATGAAAAGCTTGGGAATCACTGCAAGTGTTCAATCTCTCAGCAGAACCTCTTTATCAAAATGTTAAGGCCACAGAACTAAGCTGGGTGACTTTTGTTCCTTTACACATAATAAGATTCATCATTACTATTTAAGGTTGTCCACATATAGAAAAAAAGCTATGAGTTGTTTAGTTCAGCTCATAGAAACGTACAACACGCTCTACTATTGTACAGTGGTGGAAAGCATGTACATTTACTCAAGTACTGCACTTACTTTAGTGGAGTATTTCCAATTTTCAACAGCAAACTTTAGTTACAAGTTACTTTGCAGATTTTGACTATTATCACAAAATATACATTAACCACTTCATCCCTATATATGCTTTGGCTATTTGAAAATAGCTGATCTACAAGCTCACATTGCATCGCGATGCGACGCATTGCGAGCTTGTAGATCTGCTATTTTCAAAAGTTTTTTTGTGAATTTTAGACATAATGATAACTTGTAAAACGGGACATTCTGCATAATGAATACTTTTACGCTTGGTATTAAGTATATTTTGATGCCAATACCTTTGAACTTTTACTCAAGTCAATTTTGATTACCAGACTTTTACTTGTAACAGAGTGTTTTGAGATACTTTTACTTTTCCACCACTGCTATTGTACAGTACTGCAACTCACACGCAGGTCAGCATGTTCCCTGTTGTTGGCACTGTGCTGAGAAGCCCCGTAATCCCATAATAATAATAATACATCATTACTGTGTTCACCAATGAGACATTAGCAACAGTTTGCACTTATTTAACCCATTGATACCTGGAACGCATCTGTGTCACTTTAGATTTCATTGGCTATTCAAAAATAGCAGATATACAAGCTCATAGCGCGGCACCGAGTGCCGCGCTATGAGCTTGTAGATCTGCTATTTTTGAAAAATATTGAAAAAAAAATGTTTAGATTTTTTTCCAAAATCTGTTCGCCTCAGGTCTTGATGGGTAACAGAAAAATCTGATTTGTGTCCCATCGTTTCTCCACACGTGTCAATCTGTGTTTTCAAAACGGAGGAAATCGTGGACTTCACACAAGTCACTCCATCCGGGACCTCACCACTCACTATGTCCATCATAAAAAAGTAACATTCCATGATAATGTCATATGCTGTTTTTTAAAATACATAGGCTACCAAAGATCCTTCAAGTATGACGCAAAGATGAGGTCTAGGTCCTTTGCCTCTTTGTGAACCAATGCGGCGGTTAGTCATAGGACCACAATGGAAACAAGTCCCCAGGACTTTTTTTGTGTTATCCTTTTAGCCCAAATGAATGACTGTACCTCGTTGCTGTTTGAACGACGTACGCCAACAACTTAAAACCACTTAAACCTTAGCCTGGCAAACCAGACCAATCTGCCAGTGTGGGAAAAAAAAAGTTTTACCCTCGGCAGATTTGCAGTGATATTAGTCTGGCCATGCCAGGCTAACTTAAACCTTCTAGACTTAGTGAAACGGACCCGAGTTGGCTCTGTACTTGGACTGCTTTTTTTCCTGTCTTATACAGCAAAAAAATAATAACGTCCCCCCGTCCCAGAATACGGATACTGGGGGGCTTCAAAGTGGTCAGGCTAGTTCCACTGATAAATCCCAATTAGTCGCCCAACGTCGGTCACACGTCGTCGTCGTCGTCGTCCTCGTCGTTCTGCCGGAGCCTCCGCTCGCGACTCCGCCCCCTCTGACTCCCCCGCTGGGGCAGCCGACCAATGGGATCGCGGCAGAGCACGTACTGCTCCCAGATCTTGTGGAAGGCCGTGCAGAACTTCTTGATGCGGAAGGCGTACACGATGGGGTTGACGGCCGAGTTGGCGTGCGTCAGCAGGATGGCGGTGTAGATGAGCGGCATGGGCGTGTCGCAGGCGGGGCAGAACAGCGTGATGCAGTTGAGGATGTGCAGCGGGAGCCAGCTGATGGCGAAGAGGAAGAGGACCAGCGCCAGGGACTTGGCGAGCTTGAGCTCCTTGCCGAAGTAACGCCTGGGGTCCGTGTGGCTGGCGGTGACCTGCGGGGGACCACATCGTCACAGAAACAGAGCGTCGTCGTTATCAACAGTGTTGCCAGATTTTTTTTTTTGCAAGATAAATAAGCAACCTGGTTTATGAAAACAAGCGACCTATAGGCCAAAAGAAGTGACCGATTGGCCAAGAGCACTTCAAACCCTTATACGTCGACTATTTGAAAATAGCCGATCTACAAGCTCGCAACACGACGCGAAATAGCAATGCGACGCGTTGCTATTTTCCAAAAAATATTGACAAAAAAAAGTGCAAAATGTTTTGAAACAATTTAACACAAATCTGGTACAAGTACAAAATGTAAAAACAATTTGAAAGCAAGCCCAAATATGCAACTTTACATAAAAACAAGCCCAAAGTTGCTTATAATAAGCAGACAAGGCAACACTGATTATCAACACTGGTGGAAAGTAACTCGGTACATTTACCCATTTGAGGTACTTTTACTTGAGTATTTCCATTTGGTGATAGTTGATACTTTATACTTGTACTCCACTCCACTCCACCTCAGATATTAAATATTGTACTCGGACTCCACTACAATTACTAGTAACAGAGCATTGCTACATTGTGGTATTGTGCTATTTATACTTCAATCTGAGTACGGTACTTCTTCCGCCAAAGATTATCAAGTTAGATTGTCAGGGAAACTGTAGAGTGAGAAAAGAACGCTCCCATGACTTAAAGATGCATGGAAAAGGAGAGATGCTCATTGTGAGATGATGTTCGTGCCCATGGAAGCAGAGCCGTAGGAAGCCATTCCCAGCTGGGGGGGATATATTTGTACCGGCCCACATGCACGAGCGCCACACATGCACGCGTGCTGCGCACACGTGCATGTGTGGCGCGTGCGAAAAACCGTGTGCGATTTTTTTCCGCGGTTTTTCGCGGTTATTCCCCTTTTATACCGCGTTTTTTCGCGGTTATTCCCCTTTTATTATTTTTTATTACTTTACTTTTTTTATTACTTTAATTCGGTTAATTTGGTACCAAAAAATGCTCTTCCACCTTCCAGCAGCTCACACAGCTGATCGTGATCTGGGCCCAGCAGCCAGCAGCCCTCCGTTCCAGGCAGCGGCCGCGGGGTCCTAGTGCCGGCCTCATTTGAGGCTTTTTTTTCCTCCTCTTTTTCGCCGTGGCCTTGCGGCCCAAATACCGGTTCCCGGCCCACGCGAGGCCGCTCCGCGGCCCACGGGGGACGAATCCCCCCCGTCCCCCCCCTTTCCTACGGCCCTGCATGGAAGAAAGATAGTGATTAAACTACTATGAAAAAAAACTCCAAGGCACTCAGCTCCAATTTACAAAATGTAAAAAGCCTTTATTAAATTGCCTGTATCATTATGGTCCATAATGATGCAGACAATTGAATAAAGGCTTTTTACATTTGCTGCCTTACATTAGCTTGAAAGGGCATTACTCCTGTATTATTCCTGCTATGGATTTAGTGGTTAAATTAAGACATGTGGTTCAATATATAATTTTCGGAGACACTAATTCACGTAAAATAAAATAAAAAATAATACAATAAATATGTTCTCGACAAACTTAATTGAATTGAACTGAATTAATACATTTCCTAGACTAGGTTATTCCAAGAATGAGCACGGCGGTTTCAATCAATCATATGGTTATGAAGCATCAACTGTCACTAATGTTACCGTCGCTGAATTAATAAAACCTTCGCCAGAAACAGACAACAGACAGTATCAAATATGAGTGACTGACTATCATAAACGATAGAGCCACCTCCCTGACAATTAGCGCCGGGATAATTTGTTTATATTGGGACCACAATTCTTATATGAGACAATTCTAAGATGACCCATTGTTATTCTCCATAGAGAAATAACTTCCATGACCATGGGGATGAACGAGTGACGTCAGGACTTCGGTACAATGGTGGAAAGTAACTAAGTACTGTACATTTACTCAAATACTGTACTTAAAGGGAAATTTTGGACAACGGTTTAGAACCTGGCGTCTATGGAAGAAACAAGCAACCTGCGTCATCTCGTTCTGCACGAATGGTCGCTCGTTCGCGACATTCACTGCATGTTTGAGTATCATGACACTCAACAATGAGCAGGAGTAGAGAAAAAACTAACTTTGCATTGGTTATATTAGGCGAATTTCAGCCTTCCACGCGCCTCCCATTATGCCAACGGAGGGGCTCGCCAGACTGGACGAAGGGGAATCTCTGAAATAACTCGACGTCCCTTTCAATGTTGGTGAGTGATTAGCGACACATCAAAGAGAACACTTAACATGTCCGGATTTCTCTTATAAGTATATTTTGATGCCAATACTTTTATACTTTTACTCAAGTAACATTTTGAACACGGGCCTTTTACTTGTAACAGAGTATCTTTATGTTGTGGTATTGCTACTTTTACTTAAGTAAAATATCTGAGTACTTCTTCCACCACTGGACTTCGGTACTCTATAGGCCATTGGTTCTCAAAGTGGGGTCCGGGGACCCCCAGGGGTCCTTGAGGGAGTTCCAGGGGGTACCCAGCTAAATTATGGATAGTAACCAAATGGACCCTTATATGTCTGTAACTCAGAGAGTGTACAAATGGAACCAAATGGACCCTAACGGGTCCATTTGGTTCCATTTGTACACTCTCGTTAAATCAACATTGATTTTACAATATAAATGGGAGTCCCAGAGATAGAAAAGCCGTTAAATGGAGGTCCGTATAGCCTAATGCATGTCAAACTGGGGGGTCCTTGAAATTAAAATGGTTGAGAATCACTGCTAAAGCCATAAAAATCTTCTCTTATGGGGGTGGGTCCCTGGCATATCTTTTCAAATGGGGGTCCGCGGGCTAATAAGTGTCAATTTGGGGGTCCTTGACGTGAAAAAGTTTGAGAACCACTGCTCTATAATATGCGTCACCTTCTTGTTGAGCTGCTTGTGGATCATGTAGAAGATCTCCACGTAGATGAGCAGCATGAGGACGAGCGGCGGCAGCACCCAGCCGAAGAAGTTGAAGTAGACCATGTAGTCCATGCTGATGACGTTCTCGAACTGGCACGTCACCAGCAGCTCCTCGGTCACCAGGGAGCCGTTGTTCTCGCGCAGGAGATGCTGCAGGTTGTTCCAGCCCAGCATGGGAGTGAGGCCCACCACGATGGACACCAGCCAGCTCAGCACCACGGCCGTGCCGGCGCGCCGAGGGGTCACCACCCGCTTGTAGCTATGGCAACGAGGAGGGGGTGAGGGGAGGGGGGGGGGGGGAGATAAAGCGGAGCAGTGTGAGGATTTTTTCAGGAGGAAGACGGTGTGTGCGTGTGCGTGTGCGTGTGCGTGTGCGTGTGTGTGTGTGTGTGTGTGTGTGTGCGTGTGTGCATGTGTGTGTGTGGACAAGCGTGTGTGTGTTTAACCGGAATTCTGTTATCAGTATGTATGTGTGACAGTCGATTCAAATTTCAAATTCCAGGGGGAGAGAGATTTAGCGGAAGAGTGAGGAATTTTCCTGGACAAATACTCTGTGTGTTTGTGTGTGTGTGTGTCTGTCTGTCTGTCTGTCTGTCTGTCTGTCTGTCTGTCTCTGTGTGTGTGTGTGTGCGTGTGCGTGTGCGTGTGTGTGTGTGTGTGTGTGTGTGTTTAACCGGAATTCTGTTATCAGTATGTATGTGTGACGGTCGATTCAAATTTCAAATTCCAAAAAGTTCATTTGCTTGTGGTCAAAATTGCATTGCAAATTTGTATTCATGCGTCATCATTGTGCAATGCACCTGGCAGTGTGGAGCTATAGCAACAGCAGTGACTATTTACGGTAAATGACTATTTACCCTCTAGGTCCTTTATTGACCGTGCATGGTCCAGGTTCATCAGGCCATTTACTCTCATTTCACACTGGACAGGAGGCGACACACTCCGCTTCGGACCTCAACACACGCTAAATGCCCTAAATTGTAAAATGTAGGTAATATAATCAGGGACACGATGCAGCCAATTTGCATTAATTTCCCTCTGTTCTCTGGCAGTTCAAGTTCAGTTCAAGTCGAAAGCCATTCCCGGCAGAAGCAAAGTGACACACTGCCTGGCTGCAGACCAGGGAGAATGGGTATTTTATAGACCTTTTCGTTGCTGTTTATGCAAAAAACTTTGTATCTCCATAATTCGTATTTTTTTCATAAATGAATGTCCTGTTTTATACTTAGTCATCATATGACACTGTTACGAAAAGTAGCAAAAACATCAGAGTCACAAGCTCTGGCTTAGCTGTTGATCTGCAACGTCTGTTATTTAAAAATGTTTTTGGCAAATGTTTGCCTATGAATAACATTCCCAAAGTAGGGTTGAAAGTGGATTGCATAAATATTTAACAAACGAAAAGTATTAACAAGAGCTGGTAATACTTAATAACTACATTGAATCCATCGGAACACAAACCTATTTTATCCATTTGCGGAAAAGTAACCGTTTTGAACATACAACCTTCCTGCCCGACAGTTTTTTTGTATTTCTTTTTTTTTTAATCCCACAATGTTGTAACCCTTTTTCACTCTGTGCCAATTATCTAAGTGATCCTGGACACTACACTCCCCCAACCAGCCTAGGAAGCCCAGGGCCGAGCTCATGCCTCCTTCAATGCATGAGAGCCAACTGACCTTCTTGTCACCTGACAGGGGGGAGGTTCCCCGGTAGGACGTAGCGTGTGGAAGGAACACGTTATTCCCACCAGTTCCTTTCCCCTCCATCTGGCGCCCCGGCTGTCATGGGGGAGGCAGTATAGCGTCCAGGATTACTGCATGTTTTTGTGAGGGTATTAAGACACAGGGAGAACATGCAAACTCCACACAGAGTAGGCCCTTTCGCCGACCCCACCCAGGGTATGGGCACTGATGACGCGGAGGAGAAGACACGCCCCCCAGCGCCCCCAGCATCCCAGCGGGATCGGGACTCGAACACGCGACACGCTGTCAGCCTACACTGAGCCTAGGTGCCTGGACCGCCACGACAGCGGTCCAGGCTTCTGCCCGACAGTTTTGAAGATTTACTGGATATGACCGGTCCCTTCTCTCACGTATTACATGACTAACTATACTTGCTATTATATAGGACCGTGCTTTGATTATTGTAGAAAGGATATGACCGTTTCCTGTGGTTGAGCTTAATCCTCTGCAGGGGCGGTTTATGTGAGAATAAATGTCACCGTTGAACAGTCAGTGTTGACTCAAGCAGCCAAAGAGATGAGTAAATACTAGACACACTGGAGGCCATTCTTCTCTCTAACACAAACAATTGTTCACTTCAGTGATTTTCAACCTTTTTTTTTTTTCAAGGGCACCCAGTTTGATATGCATTAGCCAGAAACCAGTTTTTGGTTTTGTCGCTCTGGGAACCCAAACTGCACTGTAAAATCCTGTGTTTATTTGAAGGGCGCCAGCTTAGGAATGCGACAAAAACAAAAAACTATCCATGAATTCAAGTCTCCATGGGGTGAGTAATCGATAGAAAAAGAGTCATTTTGGGCGTGAACTATCCCTTTAACACTGAGACTGTACAAAATGGTCCATTTGTTTGTTACATTTGTACACTCTCAAGAGTTACAGACCTGTAAGGGTCCATTTGAACCTCTAGTAGTCCCTGGAGTGGCCCGACATTGAGAAACAAGTGGTTTGTTTACACAGTAAACTCAGTAAAATCCTGAGTGTTAATTTATCCATTTGTATACTCTCAGAGTTAAATTAACACTCAGGACTTTTCTGTGTATTCCTTGCACCTTCTTTGCGTGCGAGCACACACACGCACGCACACGCACACACGCACACACAGACACACACGCACACACGCACGTACGTACACGCACAAGATACACAGGACCTATTTGTAGTCATCTTCCATCAGCTGGCAGCCCTTCTGCTGTAATCTGTGTAATTTGTTGTTTGTGGAGACAAGAAAGATATAGCACAATGCCCAGAAGCCACCGATCTGTCTTACTTTCACTCTTTATTTAATTTGCCATCTCTCTCGCTCTCTCACACACACACACGCACACGCACACGCACACGCACACGCACACGCACACGCACACGCACACGCACACGCACACGCACACACACACACACACTCTCTCTGACACACACTCTCTCTGACACGCACGCACGCACGCACGCACGCACGCACGCACGCGCGCGCGCGCACGCACGCACGCACACACACACACACACACACACACACACACACACACACACACACACACACACACACACACACACACACACACACACACACACACACACACACACACACACACACACACATACACACACACACAGTGCCTCATGAGTCAGAGTGACACTAACACAACGCAGGCTGAATAAATATCCACAGACAGGAAATCAGAGAAGACCCCACTGGGTAATAATGTGTCACAAAACCGTGTGTGTAGCTCTAAGACTGCAGCACTACATGTGTCACACACACACGCACACACACCCCTACACGCACGCACCCACGCACGCACGCACACACACACACACACACACACACACACTCCCGCTGTTGCTCCATTCAACAAGTTCCATGATTAAGCTCCTTTCCCACTTGCACTGAAAGCCGAAAATCCACAGAGAATGTTCCATATTGGCGTTACGTGGGAACAGGCGTTGGTGTCGCGCGTACGGTCGCGCACAGAAAAATTGCCAGTCTGCATGTTGGAGGATTGGCATATTTGGTGTGAAACACAGGTGCTGCGCTATATGAACTTGTTGATCTGCTATTTTTGAAAAAACGTGAAAATGTGTGCAAATATTTGAATGTATATATATATATTTTGGAGCAAACATTTTTAACTCATGTTACAACTTCTGGGGGGTCCCTGGAACAAAATATTTTGAGGGTCCACAGCCAAATAAGCCTACATATCTTTTTGGGTTGTCCTTGACATGGGTACAGTTTGAAAACCACTGATATCATAGCAACATATATATATATTTTTTTAAACTGTTAGGATTTAGAAGACATTTGTAGAATCCCCCAGAAGCTAAGATTTGAGTTACAAATGTTTGCTTTAAAAATATACATATATTCAAAGATTTGCACAAAATGTCCACAATTTTTCCAAAAAATAGCAGATCTACAAGCTCATAGTGCGGCACTCGGTGCCGCGATATGAGCTTGTAGATCTGCTATTTTTGAATAGCCAAAAGAGATCTAAAATGACACAGATGCGTTCCCGGCTTGAATGGATTAAAAGGAAAGCGAGGGCAGACGAGTGGTATAGTATCAGACACTTGGTTTGGAGTCTTTCACACATGTAGGTATAGTAGGGAGAAGACGTTTTCTGAGATGGGGGGCGTCGCCAAATTGGGGCTCTTTGGCGATTGGTTCATACTGAAAACCCCGCCTTCAACAGCGTCACCACACCCTGAATGTGTGGTTTAGTGATTCAGGGGCTGGACTGGAGCCAGGCTAGCGGGCCTAGCGCCGCCATGCAACAAACTATAAATCAGGCTTAACACAGGGAATGAAAGCATCATAATATTTTGTTTCCGTAACGTATGATGTTTTGTTCTATGAAGAAATGCTTTATATTTGGGGTAACTTCACTAAAGAAAAAAAGATTTCATCAACAGCCTAAGGGGGTGATCACACCGCGATACGCCCCCTACAGGCGCAGATGATTCAGAAAAGTTGTTGCCCGAGTTGCTGTGTCCACAGAAAGCTGCCAGCACTACTGCTGTATGGTTACATGGCGGCTTTCCGACATGTCGCCTTTCCGACGTTAACGAACCCTATACCTAACCCTCACCCTAACCCTAACCGCATGCGGAAGCCACTAGTCGGAGTGGCGAGATGTCGGCATGGAAGACTGTTACCCTGCTGTATACTTGGCGCTCTTGGTTAAAAATACTGTCTGTGACAAGCAGTGGGGGGGTGGGGCGCCCCATGCTAAAGTGTTGAGAACATTCAACGTTTTACTTGTGTCTAAAAACCTGCTCGAAAAATACATAAGAGAGAAGCGCACGCCAGGCGTATCACCGCACCATATAGGAAAACAATGCTGGTGACGCGTTTTGCTGGGGACACACGTATCGGTGTGATCACCCCCTAAGTCCTAATGACCTCAGTGCAGTCAGTGTATAGTTAATTATATGTGTGTAAAAAAAAATATTTGTATTCACTTAATCTCTTACACCAACATTGTTCCAACAAAAAGTAATAATACTAATCTTGTTCAACCCAGGTTCGGCTCAAACAAGGAGTTAAATTTGTTCTACTGCTATATGCCACCAAAATGTGGAATTTTGTCACTCGCAGAGCAAAATATAATACACCTGTACCATGTTACACTACTGTATATTGAAATACAAAACAAGTGATCACAGAGAGAATCGGAGGTGACAGGAAATTGGCTTCTCAACATCCCTGTCGATGGTAAGAACAAACCTAGAGACTTATGGTGCGTTCACACGGGCAGATTAAAGGATACAAGAATACACTGCATCTTTGTCGCTGTGTTGCTTTGTATCTGTGTTGATCAACGCGCTCGCTGACGTCATCAAACGTGCGGACATCTGAGCTACAGTTGTATCTTTGTATCTGGAAGTTGAACCCAGCTCAACTTCAATTTGTATCTTTGTATCTTTGTATCTTTGTATCTTTGTCGCTAGAGCTACAGCTACATGTCGGATGTGTCTTTGTATCTTCATATTGCTGGTTTCCATTGAAAATTAATGGTAGCATGTATCTTTTAATCTGCCCGTGTGGACGCACCATTAGTCTTATGGTGCGTGGAAGTACTTGATTGTCAGTGTAAAGGTTCTGTTAAGGCATTTCATAGCACAAACAGGAGTAAGGAGTGAGGAGTGTTTAGCTTTGGTGTACTCTGTCTAGATTTAGTCTACTCTAGTCTGTCTAGAAGTCTACTCTCCAGTGGTGTGAAGTAACTAAGTACATTTACTCAAGTACTGTACTTAAGTACAATTTTGAGGTACTTTTACTTTACTTGAGTATTTCCAATTTTCTATACTTTTACTTCTACTCCGCTACATCTCAGTGGCAGATATTGTACTTTTACTCCACTACAATTATATGCAAACTTTAGTTACTAGTTATCTTGTAGATTTTGGTCTGTTTTGTAGAAGGTCTGTGAACAGTTTAGAAACCTGCCTACCAGTGACAATATCGCTAGGCAGGGTTTTGGGCACGAAATATTTTCAGATGGGGAGCCCGCAGACAAATACATATTAATGTAGGGGGGTCCTTGACATGAAAATGTCAAGAACCACTGGTTTAAACAACATTTAGGAAGCAAGCCCAAATAAGCAACTACACTTTAGAAACAAGCCCAAAAAAACTCAACCCGCAACTAACAATATTTACAAGCGTCTTTACAGAAAAACAAGGCCAAAATCGCTTATAATAAGCAGGCATGGCAACGCTGCCTACCACTCTGTGATTATCCTACAGCTGAGCGCCTGCTCAGTCAGCTGCCTGCCAGACTGTCTTGTGGAATTTGAATTGCATTCATATGCGTGATTCATATCTCAGACAGGATTTCCTTATTATGACATGCATGCAGGGCGAAGAGACAATATGTCACTTTCTCACTGTTGACATGAAACCACATAAATACGCTTCAGGTGCCCCATGGCTGCTCATATTGTGTGGATTCAATCTAGTCAAATTCTTCACACCACAGAGGATCGTTAAACATTAAACAATAATGCTCTCTGTGAGAGAGGAGCAGAACATGAAATGGTTTTGCTTTGACAGTTGATGTGTAATATTATGTGTTCTGTGCAGTGGTGAAAAAAATACTCACATTATTTACTTAAGTAAAAGTATCAATACTGCAGTGTAGTCCCATTTCACAAGTTCAAAATGTATAAAAATCTTTTGAAAATAGCAGATCTGCTAGCTCGCCGTCGCGACGCATTGGAAGCTTGTAGATCAGCTATTTTCAAATGGCAGAAATATATATAAGGCTGAAGTGGTTAATGTACAGTATGTGTTGTGATAATTATCTAAAGCTGTCAAATAATTGTAGTTGTAAAGTACAATGTTTGCCTCTGAGATGTAGCGGAGTAGAAGTAAAAGTATTGAAAATTGGAAATACTCCAGTAAAGTAAATACTACCTCAAAATTGTACAGTACTTGAGTAAATGTACTTAGTTACTTTCCACCACTGAGGCAAACTCTCAAGATAATTACGTTCGGTGACAAGTTGGGGAAAATGTTTGAAATTCATGAAAATGTACAGAAATATAATACACATAGCTGTAGTTATTATTATTCACAACATAAAACGCTTATCTGATTTACAGTCAAAATGTATCAGTCTCCCAAATAAATGGATCTGTAATGAGCGCATGCAGGCTATAGAAATACTTATCTACAGAGATGCTTATCAAGAGAATATTGCGTTAATGTAAACTAGAATGACTGCACATGAAAACACAGATGTTCTATTTTCCAATTAAGGTGAATTATTGTACTGGTTTAGAATAAACCAGATGGAAGTCATACATAATAGCCCACCACTGAAATGATTTTGACGTGTTTAAGCACATGTGCATCCTGAGTTTTTAATTCAAAAGCTATAATTCAACAGCTACAAAACAAAATACATTATGCACTTGTCTGTAAGCTACAGCCATCTTGTCTTTAGTTTGACCTCAGCAAAGTAATAAATCTAAGATGGAAGTAATCTAGCTAACTGTAGAATACAATAAGCAACATTATTATTATTAGTAGTAGTATAGTACAAACTAATGATGTTACTTCATAAGATAGCCTATAGGCTACTTGTCAAAATGATATGACTTAATGATGTGTCAAATGATACTTCATACATGATTTTATATTTTTGCCTTTCTGTCTGTGTGACAGAAAGGCATGACAAAGCATGCCCCTTACTGGAGGTATAGGCTGCTTTGTCTGCCTTTCTGTCTGTCTGTGAGGAGCATTGTCTGTCTGTCTGTATAGTGGACCTTATAATTGTCTGGCTTCTCAATGCTCCATATAGTCTAGCCATGGTTCACACATGACGCTTGTATACACAAGCATCATGTGACAGTCATGTTTCAGGGCTACATATAGTCTGAAATGCAATAGCCTAGTTCAGTCTACATAATAGTCTACAATATGCTTTATACCATGAAAATATCAGAACTGTGGTGGAAAGTAACTAGGTACATTTATTCAAGTACTGTACTTACAGTAAGTACAATGTTTTGGTATTTTTTACTTTACTGAGTATTTTCAGTACTTTTACTTCTACTCCACTACAAACAGGCAAATATTGTAGGCTACTTTTACTGCACTACACTTATTTGAAAACTTTAGTCACTAGTTAGTTACTTAGATTTGGATTATTAAGACAAAACATACGGTAACCACTTCAGTCTTATGCATCTTGCCCATTTGAAAATATCCGATCTACAAGCTTGCAATGCATGGCAATGCCATTCATTGTGAGCTTGTAGATCTGCAAAAGATGTGTATACATTTTTTTACATTTGAAAACTTGTGAAATGGGACATTCTGCATAATGAGTATAGCCTACCTTCTACTTTTGGTAGGCTAATTTAAGTACATTTTGATACCAATATTTTTGCACTTTTACTCAAGTAAATTTGTATGCAGTATTTTTCTTGTAACAGAGTATTTCTACATTGCAGTATTGATACTTTTACTTAGCCTAAGTAAAAAAAAATAGTAGGCCTTTTTCCCACCACTGGTAAAAAAACAAACAAAAAAGAAGGGAAAAACAAGCTTTTTTACCTCATGGGTATTTTGACTCTCAGGTAGCGGTCTATGGCGATGGCCAGCAGCGCCAGGATGGAGCTCTGCGTCAGCACCAGCACGGTGCAGGCCACCAGCAGACAGCTGTAGAAGTGGGTCTGCAGGCCGATGCTGATGGTGATGGCCAGCGGGATGACCAGCCCTCCCACCGCGATGTCCGCCAGCGCCAGAGACACGATGAAGCAGAAGGTGGTGTCCCGCAGCGAGCGGTTGATGCGCACGGCCATCACCACCATCACGTTGCCCACCACCGAGGACACGGCGATCACCACCTCCATGCCGATGTAGAGGGCTTGGGACGCGGACAGGCTATTAGAGTACATCTTCACACTTTATAGATGTTTGGATGATTGATGACTGGAAGATCAGCCTCCCTCAGCAGACACACACAGTCCTGTCAGTCTGAGGTTAACGGCACCAGATCACCAGAGAGATGTGTGAATTCCTTTCATGCTTCACACATATGGCTATTTTGTATCAAATCTATCCAATGCACTACAATGTATCCGTTATAGTTCCCAGTCCGCTCACACTATACTTTCCTCCAAACTGATACATTTAAAGTAATACAGCAGCCAGCAGACACAAGGTGGAGAGATCAGTCCTGTCCGTCTGAGTTTAATGGCACCAGAGAGAGATGCATTCCTTTCATGCTTCGGATACTTTGTATCAAATGTATCCAATGCACTACAATGTATCCGTTATGGTTCCCACACTGATCTGAATATGTTGTATCAGATCTATCCAATGTGCACTAAATGTATCCAATGCAAGGAACGCACTACATGTATCCGTTATGGTTCCCACAGAGTCGGAATGATTCCTGGAATTGAAGTGTCCCCCGCAAATAGTTGAAAAGAGACACCGGACCACTGGTCCTGGTCCAGCCCCCCCAGACTTTAAGTGAATGAGTCAGAACAACCGCGTTCCCAAAAGCGCAAATTACTCCAGTTTACATCATCGTCAGTCATCCTTAAGTCAGTGGTTGAAAAAATGTATTTACAAAATAAAATAAGAATAGAGATCATGAATTAAACGGCACCGAATCACTTCGATCTCCCGTGATTATCATCTCTCTAACCAGAGATAAAGCCTATAATATGAGCATATTCTTGGGGAAATCCATGTTGTAGCCCATTTGTTCCGTTTAGTTTAGCACATTGGCGACGAGTCTCTCGATCTTCTCTCCGGAAAGAATATGAGCCTAAAACTCCGTTTCTTTGTCACAAACGTTGAAGTTAAATTCGTGCGTGGATCGGTCCTAAAATGAGCTCCCCTCAACGAATCGTCCTCCTCCGTGTTGAGGCAACCTACAGGTGCTGAGCCAAATGTGGAGTGGATAGAAATCACGATACCGGACAGTTCAGCCCCGAGGAGGCACTACTCTATGCCTGCCCTGCAGGCACACGTCACACATGACATAATAACACACATTCATTAGAACAACGTGGTTCTCAACCTTTTCAGGCCGTGAAAAGAAAAAAAAAGAATCATATTTGAACTGGAGACCCCCCCCCCGCCCCCCCACCCTGACAAGCACTTGGAAGTGTTACAAAATTGTACATTTTGTTTGACTACAGGTTCCACAGATAAATATTGTGGAAAATAGCAGATCAAGCAAGCTCTCAGCTTGTAGATAAGCTATTTTCACAAATTTTGCCTCTTTATTATAATTATTTGAGAATTTGGCCTGACCAACATGTTGAGAACCAGTGCCACTGCATTAGATCACTGGTTCTCAACCTTTTTAGCCTGTGACCCCCAAAAATAATTTGAACTGGGGACCCCCAACCCTGATAAGCACTTCTGCACTTGGAAGTATAGGAGTTGAGGCATTCCATTTTGTTTGATACATATTGTGAAACAGATTGGCTAGCTACAATTTTATATTATATTATTTGACAATTTGGCCAATATTTGACCAGTTTTCATAGTATACTTTGTTGATTACTTGATGCAGTAGTGTGGTCTTTTTTCTGTAAGTCATTAAATTGCCACTTCACTGTCACCTGGGAACCCCCGCAAAATCCTGTCCCGAGCCTAAAATTTGAATGACACTGACATTAGAAGCATTCTAATTGCTCCAAAGTGAAACAGAACAATATTATATAATTTAAAAACAAAAACGAAAATTCTAAGACATAGCCCCACTAAATCAATATGCAATATAAGCCAGAAAGTGGTTATCAAAGTGGGGTCCGGAGACCCCCAGGGGTCCTTGGGGTTGGGGGGGTTACTTAGGAAACACATAACTCTGAGAGTGTACAAATGGAACCAAATGGACCCTTACGCATCCATTTGGCTCCATTTGTACACCCTCAGAGATAAATAAACAGGAGGATTTTAGAGTGTAGATTTGGGGTCCCAGAGATACAATTGTGGGAGTTTATGTAAGGCTAATGCACATCAAACTGGGGGTGCTTGGAATTAAAATGGTTGAGAATCACTGCTAGAGCCACGCTGTAAAAAAAAAAAGAAAAAGACATAAAGTATACAGTTATACAATAAGGCTAAAAGGATAACACAAAAAATCCCCGAGGGCTTGTTTCCATTGTGGTCCTGTGTATTTAATTCATCAAGACATATGAAGACTGTCAGGAACTGGTGTTAGGAGCAAAGTGCAGGAACTCAAACTCAGAACTCAAACAAAGGCAGGAGATGAATATCACATAAACTTGACTTTACTTGGTGAATGACATAACAGTAAACAGTACATACTGTGCACAGAACATTGAACCTGTGACTAACTTATGATCCAGCACTGAACAAACAAAAAGACAGAGTTTAAATAGTCACTGGAGCTCATCACCCAACCAGGCTCAGCTGGTCCTCACAGGTGACAGCACTCAGGCCAATCAGATTCTTGGCCTCAGGTAGAAGGGAGAGTAGGAGATTGGCTGAGGCGAAATAGGAGCAGGGCAAGGGAGGGGCATAGGCACACTCAGTGGCTAAACAGTCACACCATGGTCGATGGCAGTGGTGGCTTATCCAACGGGCTTGAGGTGCTGAAGCGCAGGGCACCAACCTTATGGGGGGCACCAAACGGCGTGAAAAAAAAAAAAACACCGAAAAACGAAGGGTTAATCCACCCCTGCATGCAGGCGCGGAGCCCTGCTTCTAAATTTCGCCGATTTTTGGGCGGTGCAACCGCCCCTATATGTGAGGTTTGGACATCGACCCAATTGCACCCCCCCAACCCTGCGCTGTGATTGGCCACCATTGTACCCCCCTAACCCTGCACCGTGATTGGCCACCATGACTCTATTCAGGACTGTGATTGGCACATGACACTATGCACTTAAAAAAAACACTTTTATGTTTTTTTTTAAGTGAATCACTTCCATCACTGTGATGACCACTGTGACCACACCGCCCACTTCACACTGGGTGTGATTTTTTTTTTCTTCACGCCGTTTGGTGCCCCCCCAGGTTGGTGCCCTGTGCTTCAGCACCTCAAGTATCGTTGGATAAGCCACCACTGCCTGCATGGTCACAACAGGCGCCGTGATCGTGACAAAGACATACAATATTATACAAGAAATCATCAATACTATGAGCAGTAAAAGTATATTTACAGAGTAACAGTGGGTGGGGGGGGTACAGGTGCACACTTAAAAAAAACAAACTCTGTAGAATCCATTGCCAACCCTCCTTCTCTCAAGGATAATATGCAGCATGGTAAACTGAGTACTGAGAGAACCACTCTATGCCCTTATTGCCAGCTCTAGATCTAATCCTGATACACCCATGCACGCACGACCGCACATGTGCACAAATTCAAAAGACCTATTAGCAATCATCTCTCAGCTGGCAGTCTCTCCGCCTGTCCGCCATAATTTGTAATTTGTCGTTTGTGGACACAAGAAGGATATGGGCACACACACACTAGCCTACTCACTAAGCCACCGATCTGTCTTATTTTCACTCTTTACTTAATTTATTGTTTCTCTCTCTCTCTCTCTCTCTCTCTCTCTCTCTCTCTCTCTCTCTCTCTCTCTCTCTCTCTCTCTCTCTCTCTCTCTCATGTGATATATGGTATACGTATATCATCTCTCTCTCACCTTGACTATAGTGTGAAGGTGTTTCAACCGAGGGTGCTTCATATCTGTCTCCATAGTGCATTAGTTTAGACATGTATATTGTACCTCTGCTCTGCCTGACTCTACTGTATATCATCAGGACTGACCTTCTCAAGGAAACGTTCCAGAATGTATGCCTCTTTATAGGATAGTAATCTATAGGATCATTCAGTTCATGTGCTGTGCCATTATGGATTGCTGGGAAATACTGATTTTACTGCAGATATAACAGACCTGCCTGCTCTTGTGGGTGGTACTGTATTTCAAACCTGAGGTACCTCTTGTCTGTGTTCTCTGTGTGTGTGTGTGTGTGTGTGTGTGTGTGTGTGTGTGTGTGTGTGTGTGTGTGTGTGTGTGTGTGTGTGTGTGTGTGTGTGTGTGTGTGTGTGTGTGTGTGTGTGTGTGTGTGTGTGTGTGTGTGTGTGTGTGTCTGTGTGTGTGTGTGTGTGTGTGTGTGTGTGTCTGTGTGTCTGTGTGTGTGTGTGTGTGTGTGGCCGTAGGTTTGGCTCCAGTTAACCCCTTGGCTCATCTGTTCCCAGAATCCTCATTCTGCCTGCCATCAGTCTCCCAGCATTTAAACCCAGCTTCACTCCACTCATCGCCACAGTGGTAGAGGCTTCTAGCCAGTACTCTTTCTAGTGATTTTTTTTCAGTATTCCCTAGAGATTTGCTTGTTTTTTTGCAGGTTGGATTTTATGCCTGTAGCTTACTCATTGTACTCCTCTCTTGTGCCCCAGATTTCACTCATGCTGCTTGCCTGCCTGTTGCTCTGCTGTCTGCCTGCCACCTCAATGGAAAACGCTCTCACCAAAACATGATTTACGATTCTGTGCCAATCGGTACATAACTCGGACGGCGCTGAGTTGGCTCGAGCGAACTTCGCAAGGTTCGGCACGGCAACTCGCTCACTTTAGCTAGCTCGGTGGTGCCTCTCGTGCCTCCAGTTCACTTGAGAGGGCGTGCCTCCGTCACGGTCCAATACTAAACTTTATACAAAACACCTACTGAGCCCCGTCGATAGGTCAGTATCTCACCTAGACCAATCAATAGCCTGATTAAAACGTGATAATATCCCATTCAGTGCATTGACAGCATCCGAAATGGGTGCCTCATTCCCAGTTTGTGTTAATAAACACTTGTGAACTGGAAAAATGCTAATAAACAGCTGACATTTGGGGAAAGCGAAAAACGGGCTTTGCTGTTCCGTGCACATGGTCAATGGCTGTGTGCAAATGCAGATCAATTGCTCCAGGCACTGAGGAGAACTGGGCGATTTTTTGCACACAGCATAGACAGAGCTACAGAGCTTTGAGGCAGAGAGCTTTGGTTAGTTATTGGAGGATGTGTGTGGTATAACTACATAATGATAGAACTGCGTGTGTTATCAAAATGTTACAGGTGCAGATAGAAAGGCGAGGGGTAATAATTTTGTGCTGGCCTTGGCCCTCATTCTTGAGTGTTGTACAAAGGGGACTTTTAGTTAATTAAAAGGTTCAAAAGGAACATCTGGAGACAGACAAACTCCCTTTCGAATGGAGATAAACAAGCTATTTCATAGTATAGGAGCTCAAGGTCTCTTCTTAGATATGGAGAGAAACTGTATGAAACAGATGCCCGTTATTATGGAAACAAGTGTTATCCGTTTACCATGAATGTCTGACTGTACCTTGTGTTGTTTATATTTTTGAGTAATAAAGTATTCAATCGATCACTCAATCAATTCACTCTGAACATGGATAAAGGAATTATTCAGGTGGGGGTAGATTCTCCATTTGGACATTATTGCAACATTAAGTGTACACATTTGTACAACATTCTACAAGAGTGTCCATTTGCACACTCTTGTAGTACAGACCTTTTAGGTTCAATTTAGTTCCAAACTATAATTAATTTAACTGGGGACCACCTTGAAGCCCTGGGGGTCCCCTGACCCCACTAGCATTTATGTAAGACTGTTACATTTTTGTAAACTATTTACTAAATAATTTACCGGGCCAGATATCATCTCTGGCGGGCCAGTTCTGGCCCATGGGCCGCCTGTTGCCTAACACTGGCCTAGTGGTTAAGGCGCATACCACATATAGGCTCTGATGAAGCCTGACAGCGAGTTGTGGGTTCGATTCCCGAGCCCGACTGCCTTTGCTGCGTGTCACTCTCTTTCTGTTTCCTGTCAGTATTCACTGTGCTATCCAAATAATGGCCCCAAAATATATTTAAAAAATACATAAATAAACACTCTTGAACTTTGTGTCTGTGTCTGCATTTGGTTCTCTTTAAAAAAGACATAAATAAACACTCTTGAACTTTGGTTCTGCCAATTCACCCTGTCTAGCAGTTGTTTAATAGTTAGTAAATTTAATAGTTAGTAAATCACACATTCTTAACAGGAAATTAATTATACTGTCACATTCACAGACTAGCGATTACAAATCCTGGAGTCTCACGCAAATGGCCTACAAAATCTTTTCAACTCTCAATGACCTTTTATCAAAAAGCTACATTTTGGTGCAGCATTTACAAGCAGTTTGCCAACAGGTTAATATAGGCTACATGCACACACACGCACGCACACACGCACGCAGCACACACAGCGCCTGAGGATATTTTGGAAAGCAACAACACATTGTCAGAAACTGCATTTATTAACTGTAAAATACATAAATACATACATTTCCTACATGATTTTGCCATGAGAGAATACAAATAATGTTTAGTGTTTAGAGAAGTTGTCAAAAACACATTATGTGGAATGGTTTATTGTGAAACATCACCTCATCATTACATTGTGTTAAATTGAAAAAGTTGCACAGTATGACTTTAAATTGAGCAGTTTAGAACAAAGTTGTGTGTGTGTGTGTGTGTGTGTGTGTGTGTGTGTGTGTGTGTGTGTGTGTGTGTGTGTGTGTGTGTGTGTGTGTGTGTGTGTGTGTGTGTGTGTGCGTGCGTGTGTGCGTGTGTGCGTGTGTGCGTGTGTGTGTGTGGGGTCTGGAGAACAGAACATCAGACTTGTTTTTTTGCCTAGTCATCATCGCCTCCCACAGAATTACAAGGCCTGGTCCTCCTCCACTCTGCTCTCTCTCTGGACAGCCTGAAAATGATGGACTTGTTTTGTAGAGTTCATTCCTCTTGCTCACTTTTTGCACTTACACATCAAAACACATTCTGAAAACTATACCAAGAAGCACCGAAGCACCAAAGCACGGAGCTAAACTCTCACT
This sequence comes from Gymnoscopelus microlampas, assembly GCF_963454915.1. Classification (NCBI taxonomy): domain Eukaryota; kingdom Metazoa; phylum Chordata; class Actinopteri; order Myctophiformes; family Myctophidae; genus Gymnoscopelus; species Gymnoscopelus microlampas. The sequence goes on along the minus strand of NC_139944.1, from coordinate 49,486,634 downwards.
GGAGCATACAAACAAGTCATTTTCTTTTAATTAGGAGGAGGAACTAAAAGGCCTTTTTTTCTCGCCAAAACAATGAAAAGCCTCTGGCAGATTCATATACCACAGAGACAATCTTCAAAAATACAAGTAGATTGGAGTCTATTCCATGTGGTGCTCAGACGCACCGCATGGAATGCAAACAGTATATTCACTTTCCCCCGGTGTGGAGCTGAGGACTGAAACTCGATTGATTTCCTGTAAGAAGACCTCTGCAAAGAAACAACCTTATCTACCGGGGTTTGTTCACGCAGCTGTTCACACTGCACAGCAGTGGCGTAGAGTAACTAAGTACATTTACTCGAGTACTGTACTTAAGTACGATTTTGAGGTACTCTTTTACTTTACTGGAGCATCTCCAATTTTCAGTACTTTTACTTATACAAATATTGTACTTTTTACTCCACTCCAATTATTTGAAAAAGTTAGTTACTAGTTACTTTGTGGATTATTACAAAACATACATTAACCACTTCAGCCCTACATACATTTTGGCCGAAATAACAGATAACAGATCTACAAGCTCACAATGTCGCGATGCAACGCATTGTGAGCTTGTAGATCTGCTATTTTCAAAAGATTTGTACACATTTTATACATTTGAAAACTTGTGAAACGGGATATTCTGCATAATGAGTACTTTCTACTTTTGGTACTTTAAGTAGCCTACATTTTGATGCCAATACGTTTGTACTTTTACTCGGGTCAAGTAGGCAACATTTAAATTTCGGACAGCTAGCGACAGCTAGAGTATTTATACATTGCGGTATTGATACTTTTACTTAAGTAAGAAATGTGTGAGTAATTCTTTCACCACTGCTGCACAGACTATCTTGCCTCTCTGAAAAAAAGATCCTGCAAAAGCTCAACTCTGAGCCGTTGGCCGCTCTGAACACCCTCCCCATCCCCAGATCATTATCCTGACCACAGCAAAGACATGCCTCAACATCAGTGTCTCTAACAAACCTTATATCTAATCTGAACCAGCTGCAAACTGTAACCCAGCGACTCCCAACCTGTGGATTGGGGCCTACTGGTGGGCCGATGGAATATTGCAAGTGGGCCCCCAATTATTATTCTTATTTATTTTTTTATCCCTTGATTTTGTAACCCATTTTTCACCAAGTTCCAATGCCTAAGCTTGTGATCCTGGGCACTATATACTCTCCCTCTGCCAGCCTGGGGAGAGCCCCGAACTGAGCTCATGCTTCCTTCAAAGCATAAGGAGTTAGCAGACCACTTCTTATCACCTGACAGGGGGAGTTTCCCCGGTTGGACGTAGCCCGTGGAAGGAACACGTTATTCCAACCAGTTAGTTCCTTTCCCCTCCATTAAAGAAATTAAAGTACTGTTTCAATTTCAAACCACATTGATCGAAGCCGGAGCACAATCGCTCGATTGGCAAATAATTGGCAAAACACTAAGATTTTAATGATAATATCATATTGATGTTAAAAAAAAACATAAAAAAATAGTTTTCATTGTGATAGATAAATAGGAACTTAAAAGCCTGCTAGATGAGTTCCATTGACCCAAGTCAGAACACAAGATTGATTGATTGATTGATTGATTGATTGATTGATTGATTGATTGATTGATTGATTGATTGATTGATTGATTGATTGATTGATCATTAACTAAAAACACATTTTGATTACTACAGTGACTACACTGTTGCCTACAATACATCATGGGTTTTCAACTGGTGGTCCGTGGAGGTATTGCATGTGGTCCCTGACCATGCATTTAGTAATGTAGGAAAGTGAAGATTTGTATTATATTTTATTTTATCGATGGTGGATATGTTAATGTGCATGACAACAGAAAGGAACTTCAACTCAAGGATGACTTTAAGGGAGGTTTTAGTACATCAAGGTAAATACAGGCTTTTATTTGAGCCTGTATTTAGTTACAGGCTCAAATAAAGCCTGTCTCAGGTTGCATTGATGCATTAAGACGTATCAATGTTGTCAGTTACTTGGAAGTCGGATGTCAAGAACTTCCACAGATATGGGAGTTAGAATTTCAAGGGAAACTGTACCGGTTTACCTGGTTGAGTCATCATTAGTAGGAAATGTGCCCATATCATGTGCTTGCTTGTACTTTTGCATTTCAAAAATGGCCCCTGTCTAAGTCTTAACCCACCCCCACTCCCCCCCTCCCTGATTTTTTCTTCTCTTGTACATAGTTTTCACTCTTCATACCAGTAACCTGTAAGCTGATTGTATGACGTTCTGTATAGTAGTGTGTATACTGTGTTGGAAATTGGGATAATGCATCTCCCTAATATGCCTAACACCTGTTGAAGTGTTGCTTAATTGTTCAACCACCATCATTAAGCCTCTGAATAGATTTGACTGGGTCGTTCACACTTGCTGTGCGTTGATGGCTTGTTAACGACCGTCATTTATTCTAAACTAGAGTTTCGGGGGGCTACGCCCCCCTCAACCCCAGCCGCGCACGGGGCCCAGTGGGCCGCGTGTATATTGGGGTACTGAAATTGCTGGAGTAAAACTGTGGAAAAGTAAAAAAAAAAAAAAAAAAAATGTGAAAAAAATATATTTTTGATGTTTGAGGGGGACCCCCGCGGACCCCCTGCTGGTCTACGGACCCCCTGTGGAGTGTTGGGACGCGCGGGGACCCCCCTGGAACATGGCGGTTAAATTGCTGGAGTAAAACTGTGGAAAAGTTAAAAAAAAAAAAAAAAAAAATTGAAAAAAATATATTTTTGATGTTTGAGGGGGACCCCCGCGGACCCCCTGCTGGTCTACGGACCCCCTGTGGAGTGTTGGGACGCGCGGGGACCCCCCTGGAACATGGCGGAGCCCTTTGGTGTTTTATTTTTTTTCATGAAGGTGGTTGCTTGTTTCTGGCGCTTGTTTTTAGAGGACCTGGCAACCTGAACTTGGCAACCCGAGTTGTTTGTTTTTGTGTTTGGGATGAACATGGCACGTGAAGGACGGACATAGTGTGATCGAGACATGAGTGAAGTGAAAGTAACGGCCTGGGTGGAACAAAGGAGGTACGTAAGAAGGGGGGGGGGGGTTGAAGCAAAGGAGCTGCGTGTGTGTTGGTGTGGAGGAGATGGGCAGAGTGCAATGGCAGCGCAAGCCAGCGCATGCTGGCGGTGGCGTTACACCAGAAATGGTGCCTGGAGAAAATGGTGACCAAAAAATTTTTTTTGAAAAAAGGGAAAAAGCCCCCGCACCGGCTGCCTGCTGTTGTGGTGATGAGGTCGTGCGCACGGTAAACGGTACGAAGCTGCCTCCCCTTCCGTTTTGTCCGACATTTGGTGAGTAGAATTAATTATGTTGCGCGGTGGAAAAGGTGTAGTGATCAGTGAGATGTCCCCTACGCGAGGCGTAAATTCAGTGCGGGCGCCGTGGCGAGTCAGTTGGCGACATGTGGTCTGGCGGTGCGTTGTTTATTCGATAACAGAGCTGTGGGGTGTCGCACCCAGGGTGCGGAAGTTGCTCGCCATTTATATAGTTAGATAGACCAAGGTGTTACTGGATTTGAATCCTTTGTATCATTTGAAATAGAGGGGCCATTGACCACTGTTCTGGTGTACTAAAAAGGTATATAAAAAATGGACTATTTTATCAATTCAAAATTGCATGACCCTCCCTTGGATTCAAAGTAAAATTAGCTGACCCTCCCTTGTACTACAATTAGAAAGGCATGACCCTCCCCTATTTTCCTCCAGGGACCCCCTTCTGTAAATTTCGACTGGTCCCTTATTATTACACAACACACATTAACCACTTCAGCCCTATTTCGGCCATTTGAAAATAGCAGATCTACAAGTTCACAATGCGTCGCGATGCGACGCATTGTGAGTGGACCGGTAGGCAGCGGTTCCAGTAGGAGACACAAAGCAGACTCTTTGTGTCTCCTACCGGAACCGCTGCTGCATGGTCATCAAATGATTGGCTTAGGAATGTGACAAAAACAAAAAAAATATCCATGAATTCAAGTCTCCGTGCGGTGACCAAAATGATCAAAAAGTAATTTTGGGGGTGAACTATCCCTTTAACGCTGTGTCAAGTGGTCAGATGGGTGCAGATGGGAACACAGTGGGCCCTGATCCAGAAAAGTTTGGGAACCGCGGATCTAAACTGAACCAGCTGCAAGCTGTAACGATTTCATTGCCCCCACCCCCCCCACCCCCCCCGACCAATGAAATGGCATCGACCACAGAGGGTCCACCGACAGCCGAATATCCACTACATAAAAAAACTAATGAGAACTCCACTACACGGATGCATAAACTTTTATCTAAAGGTTACCACAACTGGCGGTCTGGTGGAGAATAGCACACATAAATAGGTTTGACAAGACATGTTTACCGTTGTAATAAAAACACTAGAGGCCACATTGAAAATAAAACTAGTGACCACATGCAATAAAAAAAAGAGCTATACTGAAGAGACTTAACAGCAGGATGTATAGCAGCCAGCATGTGTAAAAAGAAATACTTACGTTTTTTTTCATAGAATAGCCACTCCAGTCCACTCACAATGTTAACCAATTGAGACCTGAAGCCGATTCTACATGTCTCCTAAATCTCAACAGTATTCTGAAAAACGTATGTTTCTATATCAGTGGTGCTCAAACTTTTTCATGTCAAGGACCCCCAAAATGATATGTATTTGGCCGCGGACCCCCATCACAATATTTTGTTCCAGGGACTCCCAGAAGCAAAGATTTCAGTTAAAAATGTTTGCTTTAAAAATATATATATTCAAAGATTTGCACACATTTTAAAAAATGTGTAAAAAAAGAACGGATAATAACCTGACAGCCACAAATACCGTTTTTTATTGAAAAAAATGTGGACCAGTTCACAGAGCTACCAAACCAAACTAAAGTTTTTTTTCCCCCAAACAATGTTAAGCAATACACAGATTCTTTATTCTCTCTCTTTCCCTAGAATGAACCTCAACAGTCCTTGGTCAATTCTTTCCCATCATGCATTGCATTGAGGTCCATTGTGTATTAATCTGTGTGCTGTGGTTGTTGAAGCGTGCTGGTTCACGGGTTCTCCTCTCCAAGCTTGTGTGGATAAATAATAGAGTGGATTCATTGTTCAGACCATCGTGCTACTGGGACCACCCTCACTTCACATGTGAGCGCCATGTGCTGAGTTGACCTGGTCAACAAACATATTATAGTAGGGCGGAAACTAGTGTTGATTTTGACAGCAAATTTTGATTTAGTTTTAGTCATAGTCTTTTGAATCAAATTCAATTTAGTTTTAGTCATAATTTAGTCATCTGAAATGTTTTACTATTAGTCTAGTTTTAGTATTCTTTTTTTTTATTTGTTGACAAAATTCTCAGTGTATTTAGAAGTATTAGTAGTTTTAGTCATCGTAGCTTAGTTTTTATTTAGTTTCCGTCAGTAAAAAAAGGTAGTCGACGAACATTTTTTGTCATAGTTTTAGTCGACGAAATCAACACTGCTTTTCAGGAAATGGGGGGAAATCTCATTGTCTCACCCTCGGAACATAGATATAGACACTTTATTTGTCAGTTTTGCTTGCCTTGTTACAGTTATTGAAGAAATAGTTCGTATTTGCAGCCATTTCGCTATGCAAATTAGGTAAAATAAACTAAACATTTAACTTGGGAACCATACTGGATTCTGGATTCAGCGCCCTTGAATGATGTTAAATAGTCCTCTCCAGTTCCCAACTTTTCCCCCCAAATGCCCCCACCTTTTTCCAGAAATCCCACTATAGACTTAGACTATGTTGCAATGAATTCAATATATATTATTTAGCCATAACCTCTTAGTGCTTTTCACTGGTTAAAGATTCATAAAACCCCACAGACAGACATTAACCGGTGTCCCTATTTTGGACATAAGTTCGCAACACATCACATCTCAACATGTTGTGAGCTTGTAGATCTGCTATTTTTTGCTACTTTTGCTTTTGCCTGACACTGACATACGACAAAGTAAAGAAAATAAGTATTTCATTAATGAATAATGTAAAAAAAAAAAAGATGAAATATGGATATACAGGTTTCTGCCCGACAGTGATGAACAAAAATATGATTTTTAATAGGCGATGTACATGAGCATTACCTACAACTGTAACTGAGCTCACGCTTCCTTCAATGCATGAGGAATGAGCAGCTTTTAACAAAACAAAGCATGCAATATCAATAATAAAGTCTTTGATTTGGAGTTGTCGTAAGGCCCCAAACAAAAGGAGTTGCTGAATCGTCGCATTCCTGTTCCCAGTCTTCCTCTGTGACAGGTGCTGTCCATGTAGAGCAAGGGACCTGCCATTTGTACTGCTGTTCCGTGTCATTGGTTCCAGTATGGATATAACATTTGTCCTCGCAGGTGGCAGTATGGTGGGCCAGCTCATTCTTGGGCACCAGGTGCCGAGCATTGAAAGGGCACGTTTCTAACTTGCGGGCTAGTTGAGGATGATTATTCCCGCACCTAACCAGATGGGACTGGAAGCGAAAGGCCCGGATCTGGTGGTTTTTATCATATGGACACTGGAGAAGTCTGTCTGGGTCACAGTCCTTTGTGGGACCCAATTTCTTTTCACATGAGTTGTCCACGTTAGTCCCATCAGGACTGCTGCTGCGGGCATGCCTTGATGCAGTCAACATCTCCACGACTTTCTCGATGCAAACGTTCGTTAGTTCTGCTGCTGCCGTGCTGCGTAACAACCGTTATCACCAATAAATTCTGCAAACTGTATTATAAAGCAGATAATCGGCTGGTTGGTAAGAACCGGACTCAAGAGCCGCTTGTATCGAAGCCTATTACTCTGAAGACAGTTAATGTTGCTTTGAGTGTCACTGAGGAGACTCACCTGGGGTCCCTTTGCCTTTATACGTTTGGCCGCGGTGCTAGTGACATTACGGTGATGTCAGTCATATCCGTATATGGAGAGAGCGATGACAGTTATGCCCAAAGATGGGTCTATGATGTCATTCTTGGCTGTTTCAGTTAGCTCCATATGTGGGCCTCCAAGAGGGGTTATCTGATGTCAGAGCTAGCTACGTTAGTTATCTCCATATATAGAAGTCTAGGAGAGAGTCCCTGATGTCAGACTTGGGCGGGTCGGTTGTCTCCATATATGGGGATCTCAATATATGGCTAATGCTGGCAAGTATGCCCTGGACGTTCGCTACAGGTATAGTATATAGCATTGGTTCTCAAAGTGGGGTCCGGGGACCCCCAGGGGTACTTGAGGGGGTTCCAGGGGGTCCCCAGCTAAATGATGGACAGGAACCAAATGGACCCTTATGGGTCTGTAACTCTGAGAGTGTACAAATGGAACCAAATGGACCCGTTAGGGTCCATTTGGTTCCATTTGTACACTCTCAGAGTTAAATTAACATTGGTTTTACAATGTGAATTGGGGTCCCAGAGGTATAAATGCCATTAAATGGGGGTCCGTAGCCTAATGCATGTCAAACTGGGGGTCCTTGAAATTAAAATGGTTGAGAATCACTGGTAGAGAGCCGTAAAAACCTTCTCTTATTGGGGTCCCTGGCGTATCTTTTAAAATGGGGGTCCGCGGGGTAATAAGTGTCAATTAGGGGGTCCTTGACATGAAAAAGTTTGAGAACCACTGGTATATAGCAGTGTTCATGGAATTCAATTTATTTTCATTACATGTTAAATGTCTGATCCAGCACCCAGCCACTACAGTAGAGGGGTCTGGGATGTGCGTGTCTTTTGCCTTTTTCTCTCCAAGAATACCAAATTAAACAACTGAATCACAAGTTGGGCTTTTTGCCCACAGACGCGTTCCTTAATTGTCACTTACTGAAAGCCCTACAAAAATTATGACTCATTAAAAAACAAATCAGGCTTTTTCAAGTCAAGTCATCTTTATTCATATGTCACATTTAAAAACAACCCCAAAGTGCTTTCCAATTAAGGATGACCAGCAACAACATCATAAAAAAGCAGTGGTGGAAAGTACATTTACTCAAGCACAGTACTTAAGTACAATTTTGATGTATTTGTACGTTACTTGAGTATTTCCAATTTCACACATACATATATATATATATATATATATATATATATATATATATGAAATTGGATGTAATATATATATATACATTCAAAGATTTGCGCAAAGTTTCACGATTTTACTGGATATGTTGAGCTCAGTGGCCTTGTTGTGGATGGAGTGTCTGCCCTGCGATTTGTAGGTCGGGGGTTCACTGGCCACGTCATGCGAAATAAAAAGTGGTAGAATGCCTCCCTTCCTGTCACTCATCAAGGGTTAGATTGGGGGTAAGGCAAGCCCCCTGTGACATACTAGTGTGATGTCCAGGGGATGTACTTGTGCATTAAGCCACTTCACACTACAGAAACAGGAGATAGGCTCCTGTCCTGACCTGCTGTATATGGGCCACACAGCTTGGGTTGGTTGCCAAGACAAGTACACAGTAGGCCTACTTACTGAGTACAAATGGAAAACTGTATTTGTAATTAGTGTTCTTTTGGTATTTTCTCATGTAAACTATTAGTCAAAAGTTTTAAACACATTTCGTCAGTAGAGTACATAGAAAAACAGAATCCCTGTACGTGACTCACAACAACAGAAAACAGCTAATACTTTGCTTTTGGTGATGACACAAGTAAAGAAAGAAACACATAACCATTTATGGGCCTGATAATCTAACTTATCAGCCCATATTTAGACTGTGTAAACATGAAGTGACAGAGGGGACTTCTGGAGTAATTCTCAAACAATTGCATAATTTGCCACATGTTTCATTTTTGTAATGCCAGCTGGTTGAATCAGGTGATCAACTTATGCAAGCCACCCAGAGACAGTGGTGGAAAAAGTACTCACATTTCTTACTACTTTCTTACGTAAAAGTATCAATACTGCATTGTAGAAGTACTCTGTTACGAGTAAAAGTCCGGAATTCAAAATGTACTGAGTAAAAGTACAAAAGTAGAAGGTACTCATTATGCAGAATGTCCCATTTCACAAGTTTTCAAATGTATAAAATGTATAACAATCTTTTGAAAATTGACGATCTACAAGCTCACAATGCGTCGCATCGTGACGCATTGTGAGCTTGTTGATCGGCTATTTTCAAATGGCCAAAATGGGCTGAGGTGGTTAATGTATGTTTTGTAATAATAATCTAAATCTACAAAGTTAGTGACTAAAGTTTACAAATAATTGCAGTGGAGTAAAAGTACAATATTTGCCTCTGAGATCATTGAGATGTAGTGGAGTAGAAGTAAAAGTACTGAAAATTGGAATTACTCCAGTAAAGTAAAAAAAAAAAAAACTCAAAATTGAAGTACAGTACTTGAGTAAATGTACTTAGTTACTTTACACCACTGCCCAGAGAGTAGGCTATGTCCACTTCAGAGTTCAGACACACATGAACACAAGCGAAGGCAATATAATGTTGTTCTCACGGAGGGCTACAGCAATTCAACGCAGTGACCCAGGCCCAGGGACATCACATAATAAACCTGCCCTATTATTTTTTACGACAATGGTCGGAGACAACATTAGCTCTAAATGACAGCAAAGCAAACCATCCCAGTTTTACTGTATATCCACAGTATGACATACTGATGTGATAAAAGCACAAATTCATTTTCATCTCTGTTGGGCTGTTCCTTATGGACCTACGGTCCACAACGAATCTTGGAAAGCGACTGTAGAACAAAACAAAGGCCCGAGAGAACTGCTAGGTCACCTTGACTATCTATGCTGCAGCGGATCCACGGATGTCTGTAGCAGAACATGTGCAATTTTATAAGCTTCTGTCATCTCCATCTACCCTGAACCAATCCCTACCACCCGTCTCAGACATTTTCAATCTTCTCTCCCTATACCTACAATTGTGAAAGACTCCAATTCAAGTGTCTGACACTACCACAAGCTCTCACTTTCCTTATAAATCAGCATGAAAGGATCATTGCTGGCAGATGCTTCTTTTTCCCCACTGCTGCATGCTAAAAAAAAACACTGGAGGCTCCGTATATACAGGGTGACGGGGGAGCTCAGAACTCATTGGTGTTAAATGGATTCTGCATTGTTGAACAGGGATATTACAATCATCCTTGTTCATTATATCAAGGCGGGCGCGTGAATGCACAGACGTATTATTATTTCCAAACTGCTTCACGCCGTCAAAGAGATGAGAAATGTAGAGGTCGAGAACAGAGAGAAATATACCCTTTATTGATGATCCCACAGAGGGGAATTGAGGTGTTCTAGCAGCGTTTAAGAAATCCCATCTGAGCAGAGCGAGGCAGAAGATTGGATGAGAGAATGAGTAAAAAAAAAGAATGAAAGCGAAATAAGAATAGCAGACGAATCTTGTCGGATAAAAGACAAAGCTAACAAACGGGGCAAAAAAGGTACGGGGGGAGCAGACAAATCCTCCGTTGGTTTTAACATCGGTGATTACAGTATGTGTTCTAATGCAGTGGTTCTCAAACGTTTTCATGTCAAGGACCCCCAAATAGATAATGTATTTGGCCGCGGACCCCCATCTCAAAATATTTTCTTCCAGGGACTCCCAGGAGCTGGGAGTTACAAATGTTTGCTTTAAAAATATATATTAAAGAATTTGCACAAATCCTCAAGATTTTTCAAAAATAGCAGATCTACAAGCTTATAGCGTGGCACTCGGTGCCGCGCTATAAGCTTGTATATCTGCTATTTTTGAATAGCCAAACTATAACATATGGTTAAAGAAGTGGTTAAAATGATTGTGACATGATATTAATTAATTTTGCTGGGGACCCCCTGGTATCCCCCCAAGGACCCCTGGGGGTCCCTGGATTGAGAACCAATTTTTTAATGTATCGTAATAGTAAATTGTACAAGTGTTTGTCCACTATACTTTAACCAATATACTTAGTTGACCAGGGTCCACCCGGGGTCTATATTAGATGCCCTCCTTTTTTTCCTCTACAACACCAAATCTCTTCGCCGAAAATAGCCAATCTACAAGCTGTGTCATGTTGCAGCACACCGTGAGCTTGTGCATCTGCTATTTTCATTGAATGTTCGCCTATTATGACGAGTGTAGGCCAACTCCTTGAAGAAATGTGACAGGGGTTCTGAGCCCATCACAGGTTCTGAACAGTGAATATATGAACGAATACAAATTGGAGATATCCACAATTTACAGTTAGACTGAAGCACTCTTTTGTGCACCTGTCAATCCTACAATGTAATTGAAGGGTGTTTAATATTGTCTTTTGTGATTTTAATGTTATGTTTAAATGTATCTTTGTGTCTTGGCACTTAACACACATTGACTGCCTAGATCGAATTAACTCGATTTTAGCAAAAAAAAAATATATATTTTTTTTTTCATTTAACCCAAAGACCAAGGAGATATGAATTTTCGAAGATCTTTACTCTCATCCACTTCCTTGTTAACTTAAAACTTTAAAATTTTGTATCTCGGCTCCTGAGTACTTTTTTTTTTTTCATTGAAAAATCTCTGGCATGAATAACAATAGGCAGTAAAAATAATTCAGGCAGTCAATGTGTTGAAAACAGTAATGTACAGATTCATTGCATACTGGAATATGCTCCGCCCACATTTGAATCTAACAAGAAATACATTTGGTTTCAAAAAGAAACTTAAGGAAGCAATAATCAGAAAGGAAATTAGATTAGATTAAGTTATTATTTTTGGTATTTTTGGACAGACAAACCTGTTTTGTTGTTTGTTCTCTAAGTTTGTGTTTTTGTTCACTAACATTGATTATGTTGCACTGCATTTTATGATTTGTATTGTGATGTTTTTGCCTGGACCCCAGGAAGAATCGTCTCCACTAAGTTGTAGACTAATGGGGATCCTTAATAAACAAACAAACAAACAGAAAATTCTAAATTGTAACATTTATTGAATACATTTATGCAGACACATGTTTCATAACAACAACCATTTGGGTAACTGACAATTTAGTTTATAGTCTGATGTTTGGATGATTGAGCCGGTACCACTTTGGTGTCAAAATCAATTTGGCCATGTTTTCACAGCTGCCTTTTTTAATGGGTTTGGAGTGTTTCTTTTCTACAAAAGTAAACGGTCTGAGACTGGCTTGTGAATAACAATTCTCAGACTGACACCCCTGAAAATTGTGCCCACCTTTTTCAGCATCTTGTAGATTGGCTATTTTCAAATAGCCAAAGTTTGAATAGGGCTGAAGTGATTAGTGTATGTTTTGTAATAATAATCAAAATCTACAAAGTAACTAGTAACTATAGGTTACTTACGTAACCCCGGTTTTATAAATTGCGAACGAGCTGTTCACATATGGGATCAGCGCCCCCTGGCGATGATATACAGAAGCTTCACATTAACTCCCTCGGGCCAATCCTCATTGGCCCGGTGGGCCGTCAGTCGCTTTCCGGAAAACCCTCCCCCGAGGGTATAAAGGACCCGGAAAGCGGAAGTTACGTTCTCTTTCACACCAGCTTCCTTCTGCCGAGCAAAAAGAAGGGTGTTTTTGTGAACAGCTCGTTCGCAATTTATAAAACCGGGGTTACGTAAGTAACCTATAGTTTTATTACATTGCTCTCTCACTGTTCACATATGGGAGACATAAACCCCCTGAATGTAACCGCAAATCACGATACCCACAACCTGAACCAGGGCCCCGCCCCCCCAGGGGGGGGGGGCTCTCTGAAAAGGTCTCATCCACCTCTGAAAAGGTCTCATGTGTAGCCTGCCGAGGCGCACTAGAGAGATGGCCGAGGCCATAAGCCCTGCCGCCCTCATGCAGACCCTGTACTGGACCTTGTGTCCCAGTTGAAACATGGCCAGACACCTCAGGAAGGAGGCTATCCTCTCCTGAGACAGGCGAGCCCTGAGAGAAACCGCGTCTAGATCGATACCTATGAAGGTAGCCTGATGGGACGGAGTGAGCACGCACTTTGCTAGGTTCAGCGTGAACCCCAGGGAGGTCAGGTGCGACACCACCAGGTTGGTATGGTGGCACGCTTCCTGGCGCGAGGACGCGCTCAGCAACCAGTCGTCTATGTAGGTCGCGACGCGGACACCCCTCCGCCTCAGGGGAGCTATCGCTGCCTGAGTGCATTTCACAAACACCCTGGGACTTAGAGACATTCCGAAAGGAAGGACCAGGTACTCGTACACATGACCCTCGAACCCGAAACGCAGGAATTTTCTGTGCGGAGGGTAGATAGGGATATGAAAATAGGCGTCCTTGAGATCTATTGAGCTCCACCAGTCGCCCTGGCGGACCGTGCGTAGTAACGCTGCTGCCGTCAACATTTTGATCTGAAAGGTTTTCAAATACCTGTTGAGAGCTCTCAGATCCATGATGGGACGTAGCCCCCCTCCTTTCTTCTTGACGAGGAAGTATCTTGAGTAGAAACCTAGACGGCTTTCTCCCGGTAGTACTTCCCGCACGGCGTTCTTTAGCAGGAGTGATGCAATCTCCTCTCGTAACGTTACCGCCGCTTGGCCACTCGCGTGTGACAACAATACTTTGTTGGACATGGGTGGTTTCCTGGAAAATTGCAGCCTGTAGCCCCGTGCTATTGTACGGAGCACCCAAGGGTTGGCGTCGCATTCTTTCCATCGCTCGATGCGGAGCGACAACGGATTCGGAGGGGTTATTATTTGTGTCGGGTGTACGAGCGCCGCCATCTTTGTCGTGCTCGTTGGCTCGGCAACCCTCTTTGTTGTTACTCCTGAGTACGCATGCGCGGCCAGTGTAAGAGCCTTCGTCTTGGCTGTGCTTGTTAGCCTGGTTAGCATGCTTGCTGCTACATGAGGGCTCATGCGCGCCGCCATCTTGGAAGGCGTCACGTGTTCGCTCACAGCCAATGTGTGCGCCAACACGTGTTTCCTTCCACTCTTGTGACAAAACAACAACATTGGGGCCTAGTCTTAACTTGGGGCGTTTTGTGGACCAAGAAAATTTTTGGCGTGACCCGTGTAGGAGATGACGGTTTTGGCCCGCCATCTTGCCTTTGTTGTGTCCCCCGCTCACCAGGGACCCCTTGTGAGGGGTCCCTGATGAACGGTGGCTCATTAGTACTTTGGTTGTGCTTTGTTGTATTTTTTGGTTGTTTAATACAGAATCTGTTTTCATAACAACATTTTGAACAAATACAGCAGCAGGTGACACAGGAACATGCACATTCACAAAATCGTGTTTCATAAAATGTACGTATGGGTGTGTGTGCTTCTTTGCGGGGCTTCGGGAGCGATCGAACGCCGTCTCCACTCGCTCCGTCGAACATCTCCTCCTCTTCCTCGGTGAGCGTGGATGGAGGCCCGTGGCCACAAAATCCAGTCGAAAATCCTCCGTCTGGGGGGAGAGGGAACCGGGGGAGAAATTGTCCCTGCTCACTTGGCAGGGTTGGACAGTGTCATTTACCCTGCTCGGCGCGGCGACCCCTGTGACTGCCTCTCTGAGGCCGGTTGTTGGCGGGGCGCGCGCGGCCATGGTCATCGTCCCGACGTTCGCGCTGTTCGCCTCTGCCAGCGGCTGGTGGAGCAGAATGGGACTGGTTCGGGCGCGAACCGGTCTGACGGACCTGTGGCATCCTACCCCTAGTTGGCTGCCGCGAGGGACGGGTCTGGGGCCGAGAGAGAGGTGGTCCAGAAGGAGCCTGTAAACAGGACATGGCCGCCTCGTCCTGGGCTTTGCGTGTCGCGGTGCTTTCTTGCAGATAATCCATGGCGCCATGGAAGAGGTTGCCGGCGGTTATCTTAAGGTTCTGGAGGTGCTTTTTGTCGTCCGGGCCTTTGAAAGAGACGTGATCCAGCCAACGTCCTCTCTCGTGAGCGACGCACATTCCCAGGACTCTACCGTTCCATTCGGTAGTATTCTTATTGAGGAGCATAATCTCCCGCTGGAGGCGTCGCATCTCAGCCATTTGTTGTGATGTAGCGACATCTCCCGCCTCCGTCATAAGAACCATCAGGGACCCCTGTAACAGAGCAGCAGCATTGAGGGCCCTGGCGCTTGATGTTGTTGCCTTGTAGACCGCCCTCGTGGCAGCGGATCCAGCAACGTCCTTCTCGGTGGTGAGGCACGGTGTCTCCTTTGTTGTAGAGAAGGGCGCCTTCTGGCTGCGCGGCTGGCTGTGCAGCATAAAAGTAGCCAAACTACGGTCCATGGGCGGGAAGGCAGAGAGGCCGAGTTCGCCTGCGCCCGCGCAGTCGATCTCAAAACGCAGCTTTTTTGGATCGGAGTCCGGAGCCAGAGGAGAGCTCCAAGACGCCGTGAGGCCGGCGGCGAAACCCTTCGCCAGGGGAAGTTTACATTTCTTTGGGACCTTCTCCTCCACGGAGCCCAGTCCCTGCCACTCGGAAGCGCTGGCGGGGGCCACCTCGGCCTCGTCCGCGGGCCATCTGAGGCCACATCTCACGGTGGCCAGTTTGTAGATCTCCAGCAAAGGAGCCTCGCTCATGTCAGGCGGGGGAGGTGCAGCTTCAACCTGGGCTGTAGCCGTCTCCACCATTACCGTAGGTACAGCATCGGCGAGTGGCGTCGCAGGTAGCGGTGGGCCGATAGCTGGGAGAGGAGGGCCGCGGTCCTCCGTCTCCAGGATGACGACCTCTCCGTCCCCCTCGACCTGGTCAACGACCTGGTAATCATCACCGTCGTCGTACTGTTCCACCTGGTAGGTGGCGAGGGTCTCGTCCTCACCGTCATCTCTGCCTGAGCACCCGCTCCTCGCCGGGGAAGAGTAGTGGGAGCCAGCTCGGTGAGGGCCGCCGCTGTGTTCCGCTGCGTTGTCTCCCCTCGCGGGAGAACGGGAGCGGGGACCGATTGATTTTAATCCAGGTCTGCGTCCGTCCCCTCCGTGGAGAGAGCGATCCGGTGGGTCCAAGGCCCGGGCGGAGCCGGCTGCTGCAGACGGGCGAGCCCGGCGAGAGAAAGCCTCCTCTCTGGCCGTGTAAGCGGCGGGCTGTCTGCGGGAGGAGAAGTAGCGGGAGGCCGCGTCGTACTCCTCAGGCTCCTCGTACGTGGTACGGGGAGGAAGGTAGAACCTCTCGGCCTTGAACAGGCGATTCTGAAGCTCCGATGGGTGGAGGCTGGCACAGTCAGAGCACCTCGGAGGCTGCTCGTAGGCCGCGGCGTCCGCGTGGGCGAAACCCAGGCAAATGATGCAATGGTCGTGGGTGTCCCACTCGTCCAGCAGCTGGGCACAGGTGCGGGTGCTGCATCGGCGACGGGGGGGGGAATCCATGGCGGGACCCCGGTCGTGGCGATCCGTCGCGGTGGGAAGAGCACGCCGAGACATGCTGATGAAGAATGAATGAAGCCAAGCCGGCCGGCTAGGCTAAGCTAAAAAGCCGGTAGGCCTGAAAGCTAGTTAAGCTAGGCTAAGCTAGCTGCAGCGTCCGCTGTGTAGATCGAGGAAAGAGTTTTCCACTCCGTGGAAGGGAAAGGGAGAGTAACGAGCTCCGGGGACTCTCGGTGGACTGAGAAACCGACTCGTCGCTGTCGAGATCGTCGAATTCCCCGCAGGCTCGTTCTGTTTTGTAGATGTGATTGTAGTAGCTCTGTGTTCATCGAGGCAGAAGAAGCGAAAAGAGAACGTAACTTCCGCTTTCCGGGTCCTTTATACCCTCGGGGGAGGGTTTTCCGGAAAGCGACTGACGGCCCACCGGGCCAATGAGGATTGGCCCGAGGGAGTTAATGTGAAGCTTCTGTATATCATCGCCAGGGGGCGCTGATCCCATATGTGAACAGTGAGAGAGCAATGTAATAAAACTAAAGTTGTCTATTAATTGTAGTGGAGTAAAAAGTGCAATATTTTCCTCTGAGATGTAGGCCTAGTGGAGAAGTAAAAGTATTGAAAATTGGAAATATCCAGTACAATACAACATTTCCAAATTATACTTCAGTACAGTGCTTGAGTAAATGTACTTAGTTACTTTCCACTTTTTATGGCCATGTTAATGGTTATGTTATGGTTATGGTTATGATTATGGTCATGTTAATGGTTATGGTTATGTTCATGGTCATGTTAATGGTTACGTCTGCACCCTGTAGCTTTGTTTTGCCCTATCAACGGAACCTAGCAAGTTCACACACACACACACACACACACACACACACACACACACACACACGCACGCACGCACGCACAGACTCACTCATGCATGCAGCGCATGGGGTGATGTGCATGAGATAAAGGTGTTAGCCTTGGCCTGAAAGCAGAATTCTCACCTCTCACATACAGTTTGTCTCAGAAACACTGCTGTGGCCTACATTGTTAACCATTTGAACCATTTGCCAAACAATAGCAGATCTACAAGCTCACAATGCATCACAATGGAACGCATTGTAGGTCGGCAATTTTTGCAAAGAGATTTGGGGGAGAGTGAAAAAAAGAGCGTACCAAGAACAGCTGTAACTCATGTCCATTTTAAGTATAGTGTTTAAAGAGGTGGTGCCATGGTTTTGCACCTGTTTCTCATGTGTCTATGAGGTTGATAGAACTTCATTAAGCCCCCTGGTGGTGTTTTTATGGTGCTTTGTGTCTTCGCTGACTATTTTGAGTTTCTACCTGGAGGCTGAAACCTTGAGGGTCAAACGTGCCAATAGAAAAACAGCCCTTTAGTGACATAGTAAAAATATACCCTCGCCCTCACAACACAACTCACAACACAACAGGTGTGGGCATGAGGAGGAGGAGGGACTAGGACAGGTGGGTGATGCTAAGGTAGGTGCTAAGGTGAGAACCAGGTATACTCAATGAACTGGAGGCGTGTCCACATAAAAACATAATTTTAACAATTTCTGTACACTTTTTTTCCTAGTATAACCATAATACCTGATGATTATGTTTTGGGGGGGGGGGGAATCACTGAAAATCACGGCACCCCGTCTTTAAGTGGATCAAAGTGTTTTTTTTAAAAAGGTAACATTTGTACAGTAACTCAAAACCTTGCTTCTGTCCTTCGGTCCTTGGAACAAAATTTGAGCGGCACTGATATAGAAACATACGTTTTTCAAAAATATATAGGATTTAGTAGACATTTGTAGAATCCCTCAGACGCTTTGAGTTACATGTTTGCCTTAAAAATATATTATATTCAAATATTTGAATATATTTTCACGATTTAAAAGAAATAGCAGATATACAAGCTCATAGCGGGAGCTTGTATATCTGCTGTTTTTGAATAGCCAAAGAAATCTAAAAATGACACTTTCTCGGTCTAAATGGGTTAAATGAGAGCAGGTTGAATTAATTTGAGGTTTCATTTTAGGTTAAATGCGAACGCAATAGGTTGTGGCATCTGCCATCCCCCTGTGACACGCCATAAATGACACCCCTGCGGGCCCTCCGCCTTGTATGTCTACTGACATTTCCAATGACATTAAAAGGCCCTTTCATTGTAACCCAGGTAGGATCTGATAAGAGGGACTCTCCAGGGACTAGAGGAGGGTTGAAAGAAGGAGAAAAAAGAAGAAAAGACAGAAATAGAGGCATGCAGGAAAAAAAGGGATACACTGGGGATAGCCAGAGGTCACCGCGGGACACTGAACCAACAGCTTCATCAAGGGGATTATTAAGGTGTAAAAAGCCGCCGGCGCGTGCTCCACTTTTATGATGAAAACGCTTTCCACCTAAAAGGTGAAAGGGTGACTCCTAGCATGTAGTGGCCTTAAGACAGCTTCTGTTCTGTGACCACTATCTACAGTTTAGATTCTAAACCAACGTGTGTGCAAGAGAGAGAGAGAGAGAGAGAGAGAGAGAGAGAGAGAGAGAGAGAGAGAGAGAGAGAGAGAGAGAGAGAGAGAGAGAGAGAGGGATGTTTTGTTTTTGCAATGGGAGGTGCATTAAAGTCTCCGATATTATATATATATATATATATATATATATATATATATATATATATATATATATATATATATATATATATATAACTTACATATTTGTTATACTCAAGGTGTCTATAAAAAAATGTGAAATATTGCCTTTTTCTTACATAACACGTTTTTTCATACAGAGTCCTATCCACAAATCCACCATTTAACTTCCACAATCCACATGATCAAAACCATTGGTGTTGTGTGCAGCATTCTGTTTGTGTGACATGCATGATGCAAATGTTTTGAAAGTGAAACTGGTCAAAGTCACTGCATGGCCACCTACTGTATTAGTAGGAAAGGGGGGAGGATATAGGGCCACATCCGGTACATGCAAAATAAATATAAAGGAGTTTGCTCTCGCAGTTCTGAAGGAACCACCACTATCTCTCTTGGGTCTCTTTGACCTCGGCATGATTGACTACCACCACTTTCACACAATTATACACAACATAATTGTCCCAACCAGCAGTAGATGTTTTCCCCCAGGCTGTATCTCCTTGGAGACATGGAACTAAAACTGTGAACCATGCAGTGGTGGAAGAAGTACTCAGATATTTTAATTAAGTAAAAGTAGCAATACCACAATATAAAAATACAAGTAAAATGCATGTGTTCAAAAACGTATTGGCATCAAAATATACTATAAGTACCAAAAGTAAAGTAATTTTTTGGGGGGAATATAGCAGATCTACTAGCTCACAACGCGTCACGTCGCAAGATATTGACACTGGTGTAAAGTAACTAAGTACATTTACTCAAGTACTGTACTTAAGTACAATTTTGAGGTATTTTTTACTTTACTGGAGTATTTCCAATTTTCTGTACTTGTACTTCTACTCCATTACATCTCAGAGGCAAATATTCTACTTTTACTCCTAGTAGAACTTAACTTTAGTTACTAGTTACTTTGCAGATTTAAATTATTATATTATAATACCACATTAACCACATTAACCACTTTAGCCATATTCTATACATCTGGCTATATGAAAATAGCCAATCTATAAGTTCACAGCGCGCAGCGATGCGACGCATTGTGAGCTTGTAGATCTGCTATTTTCACCACCACTGGATATTGAGGACAGCAATTCCAGGCTAAAGAGAAAGCTGGGTAGTTCTACTGGACCTGACAGCTAGCCTGGTTCCAAACCATAGACCCCGCCCACTCTCTGAGTGGACTGAAGCTCCATGAAGCTCCAGGCTGATAATCAGGCTGCCTGACAGCCGCATGTGATACCGTCTGGCACCGTGGACTCCATCTGAAGCTATACTGACGACAGTCAGAAGATATATCCATATTTACATTCTTCTACTAATGCCTGCCGTCCATTACTGTGATGAAACTCATCTTCCTATCAGAGGGATACATCACTCTGTCATGATGACCTTAACAGAGGTGTGGGGAAAATTTGTGCGAGGGGCACCGTGTGGTACCGAAGCTATACAGGAATCTCACATCTGTCTGAGGAATGTGTGGTGTCCAGGAATATTTTGTTTTCTTGCATAATATCAATATGGTTCAACTCAATGTCAGTCTGACTGTGGACTGTGTACAGTACAGTGTAAAGACACCAACTTTAGACGGAGAGAAGAACCCACTACTTTGTCTTTGTAACCACGCCAATAGAGCAGGGGCGTCAATTGGGTATGGCAGGCTATTGCAGCTGCCATACCCTGGCTCCAGGGAAGAAAAAAAAAAGAAGTACTTTTTTGATAATAAATCGGGAAAATCAGGCAAAAATAAGAATTAAATAACATAACCCTAACCTAACCCGAATCCTAACCCTAAAACCGAAATAAAGTAACCAGAAACTGGAAAAAAACGAACCCAACGCGAAGCGCGCGTGCATGAGGTCGCGTGCATGCTGCCATACCTTAGCTTTTGCTGAACTGACGCCACTGCAATAGAGCTGACATCATCACTAGTAAAAGAAAGTAACAGTGGTGGATAAAGCACTCAAATGTTTTACTTAAGTAAAAGTATCAATGCCGCAATGTAGAAATACTCTGTTACAAGTAAAAGTCCGGAATTCAAAATGTACTTGATTAAAAGCACACAATTATTGTTATCAAAATGTACTTAAAGTACCAAGAGTAAAAGTACGAAAATGTTTGAAAATAGCAGATCTACAAGCTCACAACGCATCGCGATGCGACGCGTTGTGAGCTTGTAGATCGGCTATTCAGATAACATCTACAAAAAGGCAAGGCAGCGGCTTTATCTACTCAGGAAACTGAGAAGTTTTAATGCCAGTAAACATACCCTGACCATGGTCTATAGATCACTCACTGAGAGTGTTCTCACTTTTAACATTGTGTCCTGGTTTGGGAACCTCTCAGTTAGAGATAAAAACAAGCTCACCCAGGTAGTCAACCAGGCAAGTAAGATCATTGGAGACAAACAATTGCAACTTCAGGACATATACAACCGCTCCATAACCAAAAAAGCAATTCAGATTTACAATGATTCTACCCATCCTCTTCACTCTGAATTTCACTTGATGCCATCGGGCAGGAGGCTTAGGGCAAAATTAGCAAACAAGAAGGGTTACAAAACGTTGTTTGTGCCAACTGCTGTGGACATTTTAAATAAGAACATGTTTAAATAGTCTAATCGCCACTGCTCATGACCACTGTTGTTGTGTTAATGTGAGTGCATTTTTATATAGTATTTTAATGCACCTGTGTATTTTTGTTATGTTTTATTGTTGTAACTGACTGCTGGTGTGCCAAAGACAAATTTCCATTTTATGTCAATTTAATGGACAATAAAGTTTTCTTTATCTTTATTTTCAAATAGCCTAGGTAAAAAATAGGGCTAAAGTGGTTAATGTGTGTTTTATAATGTAATCATTTATATCTGCAAAGTAACTTGTAAGTTTTCAAATAATTGCACTTTTACTTTTTAAAAGTAAAAGTACCTCAAAATTGTACTTAAGTACAGTACTTGAGTAAATGTACTTAGTTAGTTTACACCACTGACTAGTAATAGTAATCAAGTATACAGAGTATTACACACGCACGCGTGCAAAAAGGATCCAAGTCAGGGCATGAGATTTTTAAATAGTCTGATATTCCTTTGCGTTGCCTGTAGGTTCTCAGCTGTTGAACTTGGTTTTGTTTTGTCATAATAACACAAGCTACTTATAGAATGTCAAATCCGAAAACAAGGCCGGTGGCACTGTGTGTGTTCTGGCATACAACGGCATCAATCAGTTACTAGCTTGAAAACACAACTTTGAGGAGAAAGAGCCAAACAATGTCATCGCTTTGTCTTCTCTGTTATATAATGAGCTGGCCTCCTGCCAAGGCGGGATCTTTCTTCTGTCTCTACATGGCGTGTTGATGCCCTCTTTCAGGGTCAGACTGCCAGGGAAAAGGTGATTATTTAACAAAACCATCCAATCAGCGGACACCGGCGTCGAAAAGGAATGTTCCTTCTGGGCCAGAGCAGAGGATCAATTGAGGGCAAAGTGTTCTCGGACTCATCCACCCCATTCGGATGCTATCAATGCATTGATGCTATCAATGCATTGAATGGGAGATTATCACGTTTTATCAGACCATTGAATGGGCGAAGTAGGCGACATACTGACCTACCCGCAATTTATCAGACCATTCATTGGGTGTTATCAAGACACAAAACAATCGTACACATCGTGAAATTACACTTGTACCAAAACACTTGTTGCATTCTGCTTGAGCACGTTCTGTACTGTTGAATACAGTGAATTAATTAATGTGAACATGGGGGATGGCAGTGGCTCAGGGGTAGAGTGGCCGGGTAGAGTAAACTGGAAAACCACAAGGTTCCCAGTTCGATCCCGGGCTGGGGCATTCCCCTAGGGCTATTGTCGAAGTGTCCTTGAGCAAGACGCTGAACCCCTAATTGCTCCCGATGAGCAGGTTGGTGCCTTGCATGGTTTCCTCCGCCATCGGTGTGTGAATGGGTTAATGGCACAATCAAAGTAAAGCGCTTCGGATAGAAGCGCTATATAAATGCACCATTTACCATTTAACATCTAGAAACCCTTGCCTACAATTAAGGGTGACGATGACAAGCAGAAGTAACCCTTTGTTCTAACATGTTTACCCTGTCAAATGGCATCACTCTTAATGGCTGTATAGCACAACATTCACCTGGCTATTCCCAAAGCAGAGATTGAGGGATCAATATGCTTGCAAACCAAACAGCTGCTGCTACTATCCCTCTGCCCTGGCTTGTGAACAAATGGCAACTTAACAATCGTAATCTGCTCCACTGCTCAGAATGGGATGATAATGCCTTTAAATTTTCTGGGCCGTAGCACACAGACCTTCTTGTCATTCCAGCTTTATATGTGTTACAACAACAGAAATGCAAGTGTGAGGAGTTAAAACCTCCCCAATTGTGGGCATGTCATTATAGGCGAAAATGTAATGAAATACAAAAAGTGAAAATTCCACCAATCTACAAGCTCACAATGCGTCACACTGGCACACTTTGTGAACGTGTAGATCGGCTATTTTCGAAAACAATTTAGATTTTTTTGTGATGAAGTGGTGAAAAGCAAGTAAATCAGTAATAATTGATAATATGACTATAGCAATGATAATTATCATAATTACTGAACAATGTTTTTTATTAATAAGAGATTGAACACCCCCGTCCAGGAAAAGAAACTCATTCTCTGGATAAAAAAGAGAAAATCTGCTGGCTGTCTTCAAGTATTTCTTTGCAACATGATTCATATTACATGTGACAATAGAGTCGAACTTGAACTATATCAACACAGACATTTAATCAACTCTTGTTGAAAAACAACAATCACTGACTGTCTTAGGCAACGGTGAGAGGAATTTGGAATGAAGCTTGTGAGGTTTTGGGCTGCTATGCAAACCTCTGTTTCGTTCTGCAGTGTAATATATCTGGCCAGTGTCCAGAGTTATGGAATGCTGCACTGTCTGGAACAGTGGCTTTTCAAACCTTTTGTGCCCAAGGCACACCAAAGGGCAAGCAAAAACCTCAAAAATAGCCTGTATGCAGGCCAGGGGTCACACCAGTGTGCTTCGCTCGCAGTGGTGGAAAAAGTAAAACAAATAATTACTTAAATAAAAGTATCAATACTGCAGTGTAGAAATACTCTGTTACAAGTAAAAGTCTGGTAATCAAAATGTACTTGAGTAAAAGTACAAAAGTATTGGCATCAAAATGTACTTAAAGTACCAAAAGTAAAAGTACTTGTTAGGCATGCCCCATTTCACAAGTTAAAATACTAATAATGAAAATAGCCGATCTACAAGCTCACAATGCGTCGCATCGCAACGCATTGTGAGCTTGTAGATCTTGTAGATCATCAAATGTAGATCAAATGGCCAAAATATATATAGGGCTGAAGTGGTTAATGTATGTTTTGTGATAATAATCTAAATCTACAAAGTAACTAGTAACTAAAGCTGTTAAATAATTGTGGTGGAGTAAAAGTACAATATTTTCCTCTGAGATGTAGTGGAGTAGAAGTAAATATTACTGTCATTTCCTCAATTCCTAAAAAGTGTACTTAAGTACAGTACTTGAGTAAATCTACTTGGTTACTTTACACCACTGTTCGCTCTGCACACTGTTTTGGAACCACTGATCAGAATGGTACAGAATTTGGTGAGGCTACAGCAAAATGCTGTAAACCTCCAGATAGTGCTGTAAATGCAGCAATAGCATTCTGAATGGAGGGGCACACACACACACACACACACACACACACACACACACACACACACACACACACACACACACACACACACACACACACACACACACACACACACACACACACACACACACACACACACACACACACAAATACATAGAAATACATAGAAAAAAAGAAGGGGGAAAAAATTGTGCATTACTCACTGCCTCTGTTGGCTTTTGCTGGCTGCACAGCATGTCATCATTTATTTCCCCAGACCAGGATTTATGAACACCAAGGATTTCATTCATTCATGAATTCATGAATTCATTTCAGGAGTACCTTTGACCAGCAGTTTGTTGCTAAAGTTGCTTTGACATCATCAGTGATTAGAAATTAAATCAAGAGCTTATTTGAATTAATACAACTTACATTTTAATCAATCTTAAGTCAACAACAGAGAAACTCAAAACTGGTCTTTTGGTTAGCAGTAGTCTCTCCTCAGTCAGTCTCCTTACTGATAAGGCCTATCAAGATTCTGTTCAGGTGCAGTTTGCCTTCTCATTAACAATGCTCAATGCTGCCCCTGCTGGCACAGTGTTAGCACAACACTGACACTCTTACCACCACTGGACCTGGTCCAACCAAAAGGCTCTGTATTATTATTATCCTAAACTATGCCAAAAAGAATAACACGATACATGATTTAACACAGAATTGAGGCCGTGTTTGTTGTCATACTGTAGCTCTTGAAAGGGCTACGCTCTAAAAACAGCTCATACGCACTAAGCAGGCTACCATGTAAATTAAGTGACACTAATAACTGCCTGGTCAATGTAAAGACAACATTTTGCACTGAGTTATGTGAACACCTGCCTGCTTGGAATTTCATAAGTGAGATTACATTTTAGATTAAAACATGTATTTGAAATCCATGGCTTGGCAGCAATGTCATGCACAGCAAAAAAAGGGTTAGCTTGAACTCTGAGAGAGTGCATTTTTACACACTGAGTCAAAACTAACACTTTTTAGTTTTTACTGTGTTCTTAATAATTTGCAATATATCCCAACCACGGTGAGAAAGCTTGATGAGATTGTTATCGTCAAAATAAAAAATCAGATACTGTACCTAACACTGTGCAATTTATTCTCGTCTGTGTGCCAGTATTAGCCATCGTTCATTTTCTCACTTCTTGTTGGTTACACGGCATGCACGTTAGATATTACATATTCTTGCTATCTAGAGAAAATAGCAGAACTAAGTAGGAACAGTAGATGGGCTATTTTCGCTATTCATCATCAGTTGAAGTAGGCTTTGACAGGCTAGCAGAGCAGCACCATAGCAGATATCTTTCTGCCAAATAGCTCTTACCGAAAGTGTTGCATCAGACAGACAAAAATCCTGTCAGGATCTTATAGACTTCTATGATAGATGATTATGCAGCCCTATTCTATAATTATATTATAAATTACCCAGTATCATTGCTATGGAGTTCAAGGCTGTTGTTTTTGCACACTATGATGCTGTCCACCATCCTCTGGTCTCGTTGCCCCTGGTCCACTAACATGCAGTGTGATGGACAGGTCAGAAGATCACACAGCCCAGAGGAGAGTTTGTGTTCAACAGGAGATGATCTGACAATTAAGTGGCAGTCTGTCTACTGTTCGGCCAAGTTGGGGTGACAGTGTTGATTTTGACAGCAAATTTTGATTTTGTTTTACCGTAGTCATAGTCTTTTGAATAATATTCAATTTAGTTTGAGTGATATTTTAGTCACCTGAAATGTTTTAGTTTTTGTCTAGTTTTAGTCAAAATGTATTTTGGCGGTAATGGCTGATTTTACACTTGGTTGCGTGCTGAAAATAGCTGATCTACAAGCTCACAACATGTCGCAGCACGACGTGTTGTAAGCTTGTAGATTGCACCCGAGTGCAACCAAACATAAAATGAATTGTCTTTTAGTTCTACTGGATCTCTTCTCCACTAGTCCCTAACTAACAATTCTAATTTGTATTTGTTGACGAAATTATCAATATATTAAGTCTTAGTTTTAGTCATCATAGCTTAGTTTTTATTTAGTCTTTATTTAGTTTTCGTCAGTGAAAAAAGGTAGTTGACGAACATTTTTCGTCATAGCTTTAGTCGACAAAATCAACACTGGGTGACACAGATGCACAGTAAAATGCAGAGAGTTCATTTTACTGAGAGTGTAGAAATTAACCAGTGATCAGCTTGGATATTTTGCTGTGAAGGGGGCGCCGTGAAATTATGCAAACAATGCTCTTCCGCAGTGCCTTAAAACTACTTGAGGCCCTGGGGCTACTCGATAC
Organism: Gymnoscopelus microlampas; assembly: GCF_963454915.1. NCBI lineage: Eukaryota > Metazoa > Chordata > Actinopteri > Myctophiformes > Myctophidae > Gymnoscopelus > Gymnoscopelus microlampas. The sequence continues at coordinate 49,459,740 of NC_139944.1, read as the reverse complement.
TGTGAGGCCCTGGAAAACGACACTATAAAACGATTATGCTGCAAATAATTGGGTTATATTTAATTAAAATGTCTTAATTGGACTGGATAATTAACAAGAGATGCATGGGAAATGTTATAAAAACAAAACAAACAGCTATAGATTACTGGCTTGCCGACAAGGTCCAACTGCACGCCTCCCTTCACTCCCTTTGCAACCAAAAGAAAAGATACTACTTTGTGAATAACAAAGTCACTCTCTGGACACATATACGACCCATTTCCAAGTTTTCATTTGAAATTACATTTTGAGAAATCTCTCTTTTGTAGTTTATACTTCTGTTCAGAGGCAGAGAAGTCTCGAGAACATGTCTCTTTTATGGTCCTCTGTACTCCACAGCAGAAGATATATAGCCCTGTTTTTGGTTTAGTCAGCCCAGGTCGCTCACTATAGGCCACAGAGACTTGGTCGTCTGCTGCAAAAGTCAGCGACCTTCAGGAAAGTTTCTCTATAATCTGTATTCTGTTTTATTTGTTTATTTCTGAGCACCACTAGGAAGCAAATCCTTTGTCTTTCACATTCTGGATACGCTGCAACTGCAAAAATGAAACTGCACACCACGCTACGGCTACCCGATTGGTTGATTTCTTGCCAGCCTTTGGAGTTACATCATGACAAGGTAAATACACAACCCAGACTTCTACCAAAGTGATCCTACCCTTTAAGCATTAAGTATTGTAAAGATTCTTGTGCTAATGTCTAAATATGTAACATTTTGATCTCTGTCGTTTTTATGATAATTAGTAATACAACAGTGATATGGAGTAGTTCTGCATGTGTTTGAATTTTGATGGATTAAAACAACGCTATGCGAGTCTGTTTTGTGATTGAGTTTCATGGCCTGGAGAGAAGACTTGTTGACGCCATTAACAACCCTGATTTGATATTGAGCCAATCAACTTTAATAGCTTTAATAAAAGCTGACATTCCCGCCCTGAAACAAAGTCACTCCATTTTGTTTCGGTGCTGTTGTTCCATTATTGTCCTACAGTATGCATACTGACACTCATGGCATACTTCTGTTCTTGTTGGCTGAGATCCAATTCTAAGCAGATGGTTCGCCTGCTCCTCCCTGGGTCAGCAGCTGGTAACCTGGAGCATCTTTAATGAGGTCTGTCTCCAAAGCTTCCCCACATGGAATGGTGGATGCATCTTAAGTGTGACTATAGGGCAGTGGATCTCAAACTTTTTCCATGTCAAGGACCCCAAATTAATGCAATTTTCAAATAGCTGATACAGTAAGGTTACATGGATTTTGATGCTATAAACCCATTCTGCATTGTCCATAGGAGTGGCCATAGCTGAATGGGTAGAGAGAGAGGCCAGCTGGGGAACAGTAGGCCCCAGGTTAGATACCCGGCCCCGGCAATGTGTCGAGGTGTCCATAAGCATGACCCACAAGACTCCCAAGAACCTTAATCCCCAACTACCCCCTGAGCTAAAAATCACATGCTCATTTCAATTCAAGTGAGCCACCTTGGCCCACTTTTAGACCATTTTGAATGTTAACCTTTCCCCCATTAAATATGGTGTTGTTATTATCTTAGTTTATAAAGGCATGATAATGAGGCTACACACGTTTTCTTGTATTTTATATGCACTATGCAGTACATTACCATTAAAATAAACGTAACCGTGGAAGTGGAACTGTGATTATATGTTTTTTTCCTCTCTTTTCTTTTACCCTATAATTTATATATTATGCTACAGGCAACACCATTTCTAGGTCGGTGAAATTTCCAGTAGATTATTGGGTTTAATCTTTCATTAATAAGCACAAAACTGCCATTTTAACAAGCATATATATTATTATAATGAAGAATAATGGGGCGAAAGTGCAAACAATGCAATTCTGAGGTCAATGACCCCTCAAGGTCATGAGAGTTCAGTCAGAAAGTATTTCTGAAATAAAAAACGTGGGGTATGTATAGATGATATGCTGAAAGTTTCATGCTTGATCGAACACATTTAGACTAATTTCCAATACCTACCAACTACCATTTTATTGTATTCTCTAGTCAACTGATTACTTCTATGACTTTTAATAACATAGTTAAAAATTCCAATCGATTTCCGAGTTTCCCACAGCATCGAAACGGCTCTAAACAAGGACACAAATTATCTTCTTGCAAATTACTGTAAATTTAATCCTCTGAGACCTATTGATCTAGCTCCACCTTTGACGCTATTGATCACAATCACAATACTAATCAATCGGCTTGAATGGGATGGCATCAGGGCTTACAGCTCTTGTGAATGGTTCAGTTCTTACTTCACAGCCACAAACATGTCGGCCATCTGGCCTTCATCAGTGTGTACAAATGATACCATGTACTCCCCTCTTAATGGGGAAACAGTCAATGTATGAATCAATTGAGAAACACTCAATTGATTAATTAAGCAAAAAAGAGGGTATAGAGAGTATGCACATGAGTCACTTTTCCACCAGGACACGCCCCCCCCCTCTTCTAGACTGAGTGGCAAAACATAGAGCAGCATGGAGCGTTGGAGTTTGGAAGCGCTCGTTGGAAATCACTCAACGGTCCTGCGTACCACCTGTTTCTAAATGTCACATAATGCAGGAGGCAGCAGGACGTTGAGTTATTGAGAACAAACTCGACAATTAGAAAAATAATCAACTGCATGGAATGTATTGACAGAAAGTAGCTCATAACATGTCTCTATAGTGGATTTTTATGAAGCAAAAACTTTGCAGATAGAAAGAGGATGATTCAAGCTTTCCGTAAAGCTGCCATGTTGGTGAGTTTAACGTTGTTTAATACAATAAGATAGGACTTTTCTGTTTGGATGTATGGGCTGTCAAGGACAGAAAGTATTTTTTTGCCACTCAGTAGGTGTTTCCACATAACTTCCAGGCAGGGCCCTAACCTAACCCTAACCCTAACACCGAAATGAAGTAACCAAAGACAACAAAAAAAGTATCATAATCCGCCCAGACCCGCAAAAAAAAACGTGCGCGTGCAAGGGTCCCGCGCAAGGGTCCCGCGCGCGCGCGGGGGCGCATCAAAGGAATCTCGCCTAGAGCGGCGATCAGCCCTCCACCGGCCCTGCTTCCGGGTACAATGATGTCACGCGCATAGCCTCTATTGCTTTACCACAGGGGTCATCAATGTGTCCGTACACGGACAAATGTGTCCGTGGCTAGACTTGGCCTTGTCTGTGGCAAATTTTAGATGTTTTGTTTTTTACATGATTTTGATCATAAGACTCAATTACTGAATGTCTCAGTCTCCAGGTTTTCCTCCGAATATGCATGTCACTGATTTACTATGACACTATGTATGACACATTAGGAGTCCACTGGTACAGTGGTTCTCTAACTTTTTATTTTCAAGGACCCCCATGACTCAGAGAGTGCACAAATGGAACCAAATGGACCCTATGGGTATTGCGCCAAGGTCTGTACACATCGCACACCTTCTTGTGTAATACAGCGATTATACAACAGATAGGCCATAAAAAATAAAACATATCAAAATGTATTCATATTGCGGGGCAATAGGCTCTATGCACAGCAGCCATATTGGGAATGAATTGGGCCCCTTCCCTACTTCCTTCACAGGTGTTACCAATGATAAGACTCTGTTCCATTTAGTGTGGCATAGTGGTTGACTTATTTTCAAGGACCCCCATAACTCTGAGAGTGTACAAATGGAACCAAATGGACCCGTAAGGGTCTCAGAGTTACACACCCACCATAAGGGGCGATTTGGGAAACACAATGGAGTGTTCTAGTGAGCCAACATGCACGATATCAGCACCCTGACCAGAATGGAACAGAGCCTTCTTTAGTATCATTGGTAACACCTGTGAAGGAGAATATGGCTGCTGTGCATAGAGCCAGCTATTTGCTCTAAAAAAAATAACCGTTTTGCAAGTGTTCTCTGTTACATTAGGTCTGAAAATGTACATTCCCTATAGATGATACTGAGTATAGAAACTGCATACACAATGGAGCTCTGCCATTACACCAAGTGACATTTTTGACATCACATCACCGCCATCCAGGGGCGCCGATATTTATAAGCTCTAGCGGGTGCCCAACAAGGCGCACATGCGCGTGCGCGAAAAAAAATTGCGGGTTTTGGTCGGTTAATTGACTTTTTTGGGGGGGTTTTGTAACTTTATTTCGGTTAATTCGGTTGTTCAGTGGCGATCTGAACCAGGCGATCTGATTTTGAAAAATAATTTTTAAAAAAAACTTTTTTTTTTTTTTTTTTGACCAGCACCCAGTGGGTGCTCCTCACCCACAGTGGGTGCTTTAGCCCCCGGGCACCCACGGTTTCGGCGCCCTTGCCGCCATCACACCCTTCACACCCATAATAACACCTTATGGCACCCTGTGAAGAATCATACTGTAGAAGTGCACAACATGTGGACAAGATGTGCTTTCAGTAAAAGGGAATGAAACCACTCGCAACAAGGAACATGTCTATGCATATAGCAAACTGGTTTTCAACCCTTTTCATATCAAGGTCCATTATTTATTGCTGGGCATTTGAGCCACGGACCACCATTTGATGAGCCTCTCAGACCCAAGACTTAGAATAGTTTTTTATCGATTTTGTCCACAATTCTCTAATTGAGCAGGAAATTGAGAGGAAAATTGGAAATTGCTGAAGCTGAGTGACATTTGACCTCTAATGTTAAGCATCCTGCCCGGAACTTAGGTGAGATGTTTGTGTCTGAGCTTTGTTTTAATAGACGGGTGTGGTTGTTCAATCTGGTTTCTTCCGGCTAAGAAACATATCTAAAATGAATATGCTTATCCTGTGCTGATTTTCCTGGTATGGCAGTATATGGCCTTGCTTCCAGGTACATCTCTCGTGATCTCTGACATGTTAGTTCCTTACAAACCAATGGTGACTGGGGTCCTGAGCACCCCATGTTCAAGGTGTCTAGAAAACAAATGTTTGTGTTCCCAAGGTGAAACATTGTCCCCTGTGTATGTGTGGGGGCCATCTTTGCGGCCATAGGATTTCCAACGAATATTGGAAATCAACATTTTGAATTAGACATCATACAGAGATAAATGATCCTATTTGTCTGTGCAATTTTGGCATGAGAAATTGATTGAGACGGTTATTTGTCATGATTTTAACAACTTTTATATTAAAACTGTTAAAAAATAAGGAAGAAAGTGTATAATTTACACTCAAATTCAATGTGACTAGAGTATATAGAGTATATTTATATTTTATATTTATATAAGAGCCATGGAACAGTTATGTCTCTTATATAAAACCCCCACAAACTGTAATCGACTAACATTGTTCTCAGTGTTATCTCCATTAAAGGATAAAGCCTGGGGGAAAACATGCTGATTGGGACAATTATTTTGTATAATTGTGTAAAAGTGGTGGTAGTCAATCATGCCGAGGTCAAAGAGACCCAAGAGAGATAGTGGTGGTTCAGTGCTGCGAGAGCAACCTCCTTTAACATTATGTTTATTTAACATGTACCTGACATCGAGCAAACAACAAACCTTCTGGTGCCCCAAGCCCTATGATCCCGACCAAGGCTGGGAGAATACTGAAGAGGGTCTCTTGGAACCTGTGTGGTCTTGTGGTGTTGCTTGTGGCCCTATCCTCCCCCTTCCCTCATTGACTTAGTAGAGAAAAGTGCAGAAGAACCGGAGGAGTGTGAAAGAAGAGGAGATCGACTATGAAGATCTCCTCAATGATGATGACCAAAATAGAGCATAACAATAAGAAAAACTAAAGAAACATACCGCTTCTGTTCCTTGTTCTATAATACATGATTAAACTAGTACACCATTTTCCTTCCTATTTGGACTTAGACTTTGTGTGAATATTGTAGAGTGTAAATTATACATATTAAAGCCTTAATAATCTATAAAACTTGGTAAAATCCTGACAAAACTCCTCTCAATTAATTCCTTATGCCAAAATTACACCAAAAAATTTGGTCATTTGTCTCTGTATGATAACTAGTTCAAAAGTTACGTTGTAGGAAATCCAAGGTCGCTGCCAAGATGGCTCCCAAAAATATACATTGGACAAAGGATTTTCAAAAGACAGATACACATACATGAAATACAAGACAGAACATAAAAGTGTGTGGGGGGGGGGGGGGGGGGGGGGAGGACAGTACACCTTGAGGATAACACATATGTAATTTAAAAAATATAAATATCTATGGGTTGCTCGGGGACCTCATTTCCCAACTGCCTGGTGTCAAGCTTGAGGTTTTGAACACTAGTAGCCCATCCTCTCGCTAATTAATGCCAAACAAGATCTTGCATGAGGAATTGATTAAGAGGGTTAGTGTCATGATTTTACCATTTTTGGCATATTAACACAAGAAAAATGAGGAAGAAGTCTATAATTTACACTCAAAATCTTGAAAAATAAGTAATCTTTCTGCCTTCTCAAAATATACAGTACCAGGCAAAACGCTGTGGGCGCACAACTTTCTGACACAGCTGATAGCTACTCATCAAATTCCAATCAAAGGCAGCACCAATCATACGATTTCAATTGACCAACAGGCCAATCAGCATGAGTCTACTTCTTCTTTCTTGTATCGGCAAATGTCCAACACGATCTGGAAAACTATTGTGATTGTGAGCTTGTAGATCGCCTATTTTCAAAAGATATTTATACATTTGAAAACTTGAAATGGGACATTCTGCATAATGAGAACTTTTACTTTTGGTACTTTAAGTATATTTTGAAGCCAATACTTTTGTACTTTTACTCAGGTACATTTTAAATTCTTACCAGGTCTTTCTATATTGCTATATTTTATATAATATAAGTTTTTTTTTTAAGTACTTTTTTCCACCACTGCTAGGAACTCAGGAAGTCATTTAAGTAGAAGGAGAGGGCCACGACAAGAAAATAAATTCATGTTACTATGGGCAATCCTTATGTAAAAGAACAGGACATTCTGCCTTCCAATTGCATTTCCCAAGGCAAAAATTACAAACTCTGTTGGGGTCAGACGTCCCACTTGACCCTCAATCATTTCTTTAATGGATTTAAATCCGGTTTTGACACATTTTGCCTCGCCTCGTTCATTAAGGCATACTCATCGGCTGGGACAGCAGTACGCTTCCACAGCAGTCTAATTTTATGCTCATTTATGTGTCTAGCCATGCACTGAATGTCAATTGTTCCAGTACAATACAAATAAATGGCCAAGTCCTCAAATGTTATTAAAATGAGTATCGTCTCAACAGGCATTTGCTGTTCTACCTTTCTCCATGACCTGAACCCCTGTTATGTAAGCATCTGGCACCCGTTCATACGCCCCTTAACGCGGCAGACTTCACCTTCAAATATCCACGACTATCAGCCGAACTGAGAGCCAATTTGTCGCTGTCGAGTTTGCATGTCCAAAGCCGTTCCATTTTAAAATTATTTAAAAAACGAGGAAAATAGCATAGCAATAGGCCTAAGTAGGGCCAAAAAAAAAACACCAAAAAAAACTGTGGCAAATGGAGATACAAGGTTTCTGCCCGACAGCAGCAATATGCCTGCTGCCTCCTGCGACGCTCCTGTCAAGACGCATCACTGTACTAGCCACCAGAGCCACCAGAGTCTGAGACACGCTCCAACGGAGAGAAGAAGAGAGAGTGTCTGGATCCTGCTCACTGAACTGCGGCGGGAGTCAGAAGTTACCAACATCAAAGTGATGTGGAGAATCACCAGGAGAAGTAGCAAAATCCCCCACTTAAATCCCCTGCCATTTTACCTTGCGTAAATAAATCCAATTTGACATGCTGTATCTCCAGTCTGACCATCTCTGGTCATAACTCGCTGAGACGCTGTGATTCCTGTTTTGAGCCCCGAGTCCCCCGCGGCTCCATACTTGTTCTGCTCTAGCCGTAGATTATGACTCTCGTAGACGGATTTGATCGATTCTGACATTTTCAATCTACGAGAGTCATAACGGCCACCCCCCCTATTTCCCACTGGGTTGTCAGCTCCAAAGCCTGTAGTTCTCCAAACATGTAAATATGAGGTGCTTTCCCTTGTGCCCCAAATGTTAACTCGCTCTAAGGAGTAGTAGTGCAATGTAATAATCCATATTTTTCAATAAATAAGTGTTTAAATCCCGTCTGTCTTCCCCCCCCCCCCTCGTTCACTTTTTACTGCTTACATTTAGTGTAATTCCGGATGCGTTTCGTCACTACCGCCCATTGGGGTTTTCCGACAGAATCGGCCACAGGCGGGATTAAAACCATCTCGGGTCACGCGCTCCATGCAGGAGGTGTGGAAGGAAAATGGACCATGTCACTGGCCACCTACTGTACTAGTTTAGTCTCGCCAGTCGCTACAAGTTGGAATAAAAGATGGGTACACCAAAACAACTACTCCTTTAAGCTAAGGTTTTATTGGCTAGACCCTAACATTATGATGCCCTTGATCGTGGGGAATTATTTTTGGGTGATACCGGTTCCGGCCGTTGGTTCTGGACACCTGATGACATGCCTGATGACGCAAAGTTACTTCCGCTCCCTACCGGATCAGAAACCCCGAAAATGGTATTGATCCCAGGCTATAGGAAGACAGAGAAAAGGGGAAAAGTGCACAGAAGAACCTGAACTCTTCAGACTAACTGCCGAACCATGAAGCTATCTAACTGCCACTTAGTCTTCATGCATGTGACATGGTGACAGTCAGGTACTTATGCAACTAAAGCCCGATGGGGCGAGGTGAGCGACAGGCAATCAGCAACTCTCAACACCGTGGAGGAGCCCCTGAGACAACAGCTACTAATCCTCTTTCTCTCCGCAGCGCTACAGTTTATAATTTGACATGCCTCTATATTCCTAACAGGGAAATAATTGCGTACAAGTGGCAGCCCTCTTGACTAGTTTGGTCGGATGAGCCCGTATTTTGTTACGACCCCAGGCTCTCAGGGCGCACTGAAGGATGCAAAGCCATTAAATAGAACTGGCATGCAGCAGCCTTTAAGTGAGGACACACATGCAGAGTTAATCATTTCGACTCTTAACCCATTTAAGACCGGGAAAGCAGCTTGTGTCATTTTAGATTTATTTGGCTATTCAAAAAATAACAGATATACTGTACAAGCTATGAGCTTGTAGATCTGCTTTTTTGGGGGGGGGAAATCGTGAAAATCTGTGTTTTAAAGCGAAAACATTGCACTCCGATTTGTGATTCTGGGGGTCCCTGGAACAACATATTTTGAGACGGGGTACCGCGGCCAAATACATATCATTTTGGCATGGAAAAGTTGATATAGCAACATACTGTTAAGATTTAGAAAACATTTTTAGATATTTATGTGGACCCCCATCTCAAAATGTTTTGTTATTTAAAAAAAATAGCATATCTACAAGCTCATAGCGCGACACTCGGACCGAGTGTCGTGCTATGAGCTTGTAGGTCTGCTATTTTTTAATAGCCAAAGAAATCTAAAAATGACACAAACGCGTTCCCAGTCTTAATGGGTTAACATGCAGCTTGTAGTCAAAGGTGTACACCAGGTGTCTCAAACAGCTGTTTGATCCAGGCAATTGATCAATGTGTAAAGATGTTACATGATAATAACATATATGGCTTTACAATAAAATACAATTTAATAATGACATATAAACCCTAACCGTTATGTCTGCATTAAACCCTCGTCCATTAGATTTAAAAGGCTTTTCATAGCCTTTGTTTCCCACGTTGTACTGTGGCATAGCCGTTTACACATTACTGTATTCACTATAACTGTACACCAGCCAATACTAAAATGTGGGAGTGTAAATGTATGTTTTTCTATTGTTTTTGGGAGTGTAAATGTATGTTTTTCTATTGTTTGTTTTTTTGGGAATGTAAATGTATGTTTTTCTATTGTTTTTGGGAGTGTAAATGTATGTTTTTCTATTGTTTTTGGGAGTGTAAATGTATGTTTTTCTATTGTTTGTTTTTTTGGGAATGTAAATGTATGTTTTTCTATTGTTTTTGGGAGTGTAAATGTGTGTTTTTCTCATGCCTTTTTCAGCAAATTTCTCCACCACCCTTTGAACTGATTTGAATTGCTTTCAAATTAATTGTGTTAAATGAAAATGATCTGCATGGGTTTGGTAATAATATAATCATTTATCCAGGGTAATAATACAGGGGCCGGGCATAGCGACGTCACAGGGTCGAGACGCCGTTAAATCAGCCCACTTTCCCCGCCATCTTGAGGGAGTAGATTGACAGCTGCCACAAGTGTAGAGTAGTGTAGTCTGTAGTCCTGTGTTTGTTGTCCAGCAAGTAGACGGTGTACATTATTATCTATCTCTAACTTGTCTGTTGCTCTAATTTAGCAATGGTACGACAGTGCTGCATTATCGGATGCAATGCCAAGGTTTCAGACGTTAAATTAAAAAAGTTAAATTGCACACATTTCCAACCTGGAGGAAAAGCTGTTGGAGATCAGATGTAGGAGATATCAAAGAAACGGCTTGGCATGGGTATCTTAAATACAATGAGATTGAGCTAACAGCTAAATTGTGTTTCTCTATGTGTCCAGTCTGAGAAACGTAGTCTAACGTGGGTGGCTCACGGTCACGGTGGCTGAGTAAACAGCTGTCTGTCTGTAAGCAAGTGTTCAGACGTCGGAGATATCAAATAAATGTAGTATGGCTTGGGTGTCAGCTGACGAAATAACATAACCTTCAACAACATTCCCAAACACATATAAGCTCAAACGAGCATGACAGCACACAATCAAACATATAAACATCTGTTGGAGGCAAGGCGAGGCGAGCATCAGCGTTGCCATGTCGGCTTATTATAAGCGACTTTGGGCTTCTTTTTCTGTGAAGTTGCTTGTAAAATTAGTAGTTTTGTATGGCTTATTTATAAAGTGTACTTGCTTATTTAGGCTTATTTAGGTGCTTGCTTATTTAGGCTTTTTAAAAAAAACAAAAAAAAATTAAACCAGTGGTTTTCAAATCTTTTCATGAAAATGTTTTGTGCCAGGGAGCATTTGTGTTGTTAGAATGTTTTAAAAAATATTCCAAATATTCTTTATTTTATTGCAAGAGTTTTTTTTAATAACCTATGTACAAGCTCACGTGAGCTTGTAGATCGGCTATTTTCAAGTAGCCGATGTATCTAAGCCACTTCTTTTGGGCTTGTTTTCATAGACCTGGTTGCTTATTTCTCTCGCAAAATATGGCAACACTGATCGCAACAGGTCTAGCCGTCTAGGGCACAGATGTAATGACTTTTTTTCCAGGTAGCGTGCCTTTGCGTCTGCATTCAGCTTCTCTCTGTATGGTAACTCTCTGTCACGCATTGCCAGGTCCATCTTCTGTCCTTTACCAATAAATTCGCTGTAGTTCAGGACACGTCGTGACTCGTGTTGTAGTGCTAATTTTGGAAGTGGGGGAGCTCTGAAATAAAAATCATACAAATTTCATACAAAAATAATAATATATCTTTCAGCATTTAGAGAAGTGAGGGAGCGCCGCTCCCCCGCGTCCCCCCTCCACTACACCCCTGTTGATACGAGCTGTTGTTATGGAGCTCCCTTAATATGGCCACCGGAACTACTTCAGCCTAAGCTTGGACACGCCTTTTGCCCGGACCCTATACATTTTGATGTGGCACACTGTGACTCCAATCTGCACCAAAGTTGGCAAAAACGCTGTTCAGGGGTCTGCCAAGAAAATAGTGACTTGTCAATGTGTGCACTGTACAATTTGTATTGAGGTATCTAAAGAGCACAAATTACGTTTCTGACAAAGCATCGCAAGACTGTCGATCATTGACCGCCTGACAACCAAATATCGCGATACAGGCCGAGCCAGAAACGATACATAGCGCTGTTGATGCCTCAATAAAATTCTACAGCGTGCACATCGAAAAACAAGTGATTAGAAATCAACCTGTCTTCTTTCATATTCCTGTACCGATTAACTGACAACGAACACAATCGTTCAGATTTAGTGTTTGTCATTGAATTTATTTCACCGGCTCATTTAAAACAGCCCTTTAAATTCACCTTTCAGGAGGCCAAAAGGGGAGGTAGTACCATCTCCCCGCTAGACAGACGACCCCCCCCCCCCCCTTGCATTGACTCACCCCGATTCTGTACATATATATGCTTTCTGTATTTTTGTGATGATAGTGAACTGCTTGGTGCTACTATATATGTTTATGAATTGAATACCAAGAACCTCAATGGAAACAAGACCACAAGGACGTTTTTGGATGGACCTTTTAGACAAAGTGTTGTTAACTGTACTTGTGCTGTTTTTTTACATTTCTGCCCAATAAAATATTCAATCAATGAAACCGAACTTCCGGATCCAGTTTTGCATCCCAAGCCATGCCAATGGTGCCTGACTGGCCCGTGGGCTGACCCCACCTTCTTCTATCATAGCCTTGATTTGCTTCATATAGTTCATATCCAGGGGAGCTTCCTTGCCGCCTGGTGGAGAGTGGGAGGGTCCTGGTTATGTAAGCACTGTTCCGTGTGGATCTGGGAGTTTTTATCCAGGAAGCGGAGAAGAGGAGTATAGGTCTATTGTTTATCAAGTTATCATTACCAACGTCCTACTGAACTCAAGCAATAACATGTCAACAATATCGACTCTCAAAATGGGCGGAAGATGAACTATTTCAGGTTTTTAAAAGAGAGATGCCGTCCAGGTTTCCAACTGCGTCAGAGGAGGAACAGCGAGAGATCAGCCAGACAGCGATGCTGAAGCAGCCTGTGATAAAGTTACACAGAATAGGTGTGTGCTGTTTTTATGTCACTGTACAGTTTTATTTCATCTTCAATACCAACCAGATACAGAGATGTTGAGGGCACTCGACGGAGTAACACCAGTGGTGTTAAGTTACTATGTAGAGTACATGTACTCATGTACGGTAACTTAAGTACAATTTTGAGGTATTTTTTTTACTTTACTTACTTATTTTCAATACTTTTACTCCACTACATCACAGAGGCAAATACACTACAATTATTTGAATACTTTAGTTGTTACTTTGCAGATTAAAATTGTTATATAACAAAAAAATACATGAATCACTTAATCCCTATTTTATACTTAAGCTATTTGAAAATAGCAGATCTACAATCACACAACCCGACCTGAAGCAATGTGTGTGAGCTTGTAGATCTGCTATTTTCAAAGGATTTCTATACATTTCAAAAATTGACTTGAAAAATTGGACATTCTGCATAATAAATCCTATTACTTTTGAATTAAATGTTGATTCCAATACTTTCGTATGTTTGCTCAAACACATTTTAGATACCAGACGTTTACTTTTAACAGAGTATTTATATGTAAAAAATGTGAGTACTTCTTTCATCACTGGCAGTATGCCTCCTTCCAGCAGTAAATTAAAGTAGATAAGAGCTGTGTGTGTGTGTGTGTGTGTGTGTGTGTGTGTGTGTGTGTGTGTGTGTGTGTGAATTTCTCTTTTGCTCTCTCTCTCTCTCACACACACACACACACACACACACACACACACACACACACACACACACACACACACACACACACACACACACACACACACACAGCCAAATAGTTGGTGGAATGTGACCTTGGGCGGCAGACTCCCACTTTTTGCCCTGGCATAATGCCTACTGGGGCTAGAGAAATGTTCCTCAACTCTGACGTTTTTAAACAGTAGAAACAAGGAAAATACGTTTTAGTTTTTTTTGGGGTGATTTTAGTTTTTTTCCATATTAACACAGTTTGAATGTTGAAGAAGGTTTACATTCCAACAGATAGCTGTTTTAGAGTCATTGAATGGTTAAAATTATATCACAAACAACGCTTACTTTGTGTGTGTTTTGGGGTGGAGATTAGCGTACATGCAGACTCAACATTTGCATGAAAGGTGTCGATTGGTTCAATGGCCATATTGTCTCAGGTTTCACCCTCTGAGCACCACCCATACACCATGTGTCTCTGTGTTTACATGTCAGAGCCAACTTGTTGCCAGATTTGCTTATTATAATCCCCCCCCCCCCCCCCCCCAAGATTTTATTTGAAAATAGGATCCTAATTTCATGCATTTTAAATAATCACAACTAGTTGCAGAAAAAATCAGGCAGGCCAAGAATCTGCCTAAATGTTCCCATGGCCAATCTGTGCCTGGCATTTTCTGTTGCCGCTCTAAATTTCAAACATTATCAGTTGGTAATACAACACAGCTTGCATGTTATTTCAATACATTTTATGTTTTTTTTTTCCTCTCTCCTCATTCTCCATTCCAAGATGTCTTTCCTGCCAAACTACCACTGAAGAAACATACCTACAGCAGTAACAGTCATCTCAAACATCATCTGAGAATTCACAAAGGACAGAAGCCCTACCACTGTGACCAGTGTGGGACAAGGTTCAGCCACAGCAGTGACCTCAAACGTCACCAGAGAATTCATACAGGAGAGAAGCCCTACCACTGTGACCAGTGTGGGACAAGGTTCAGCCACAGCAGTCACCTCAAACGTCACCAGAGAATTCATACAGGAGAGAAGCCCTACCACTGTGATCAGTGTGGGACAAGGTTCAGCGAGAGCAGTAATCTCAAACGTCACCAGACAATTCACACAGGAGAGAAGCCCTACCACTGTGACCAGTGTGGGAAAGGGTTCCCCAGAAACACTTATCTCAAACTTCACCAGATAATTCATACAGGGATGAAGCCCTACCACTGTGACCAGTGTGGGAAACGGTTCAGCCAGAGCAGTGACCTCAAATATCACCAGAGAATTCATACAGGAGAGAAGCCCTACCACTGTGACAAGTGTGGGAAAGGGTTCCGCAGGAACAGTGATCTCAAAGCACATGAGAGAACTCATACAGGAGAAAAGCCCTACCACTGTGACCAGTGTGGGAAAGGGTTCCCCCAACACACTAAACTCAAACGTCACCAGATAATTCATACAGGGATGAAGCCCTACCACTGTGACCAATGTGGGAAAGGGTTCAGCAGGAACAGTCATCTCAAACAACATGAGAGAACTCATAGAGGAGAGAAGACCTAACACTGACAGTTGGAGATTTGAGGGAAAAGCTGAATCATGAAGCTAACATGAATCTAACTGCCACTTATGCAACTGAAGCCCAATGGGGCGAGGTGAGCGACAGGCAATCAGCAACTCTCAACACCGTGGATGAGCCCCTGAGACAACAGCTACTAATTCTCGTTCTCTCCACAGCGCTACAGTTTATAACTTGACATGCCTCTATTCCTAACAGGGAAATAATTGCGTACAAGTGGCAGCCCTCTGACTAGTTTGGTCGGATGAGCCCGTATTTTGTTACAACCCCAGGCTCTCAGGGCCCACTGAAGGATGCAAAACCATTAAATAGAACTGGTATGCAGCAGCCTTTAGGTGAGGACACACATGCAGAGTAAATCAAATTTGATTCTACACGATTCCCAACTCTTAACCCATTTAAGACCGGGTAAGCATCTTGTGTCATTTTAGATTTTTTGGGCTATTCAAAAAATAGCAGATATACAAGCTCATAGCGCAGCACAGAGTGATCTGATATTTTTTGAAAATCGTGAACATTTTTATTTTAAAGCGAACATTTTTAACTCCGATCTGTGCTTCTGGGGGTCCCTGGAACAACATATTTTGAGATGGGCATCCGCTAGCCTGGGACCAGACGAATCTGCGAGTGCAAAAAAAAACAACTGTTGCAGTGTGAATGAGGGGAGCGGAGCGGAGCACGGTTACTGCGGGGGGCGGGCCGTCTCCCCATTCGTGTCGCCATTGGCTTAAAGGAGTGAAGGACAGCCAGGACAGCCAATGACACTTAGGTGTCGCTTAGGTGTCGGACTATGTCCCAGCCTGTCTGTAGACCAGGCGCTCTTCGAGCACCTGGTAAAAACCTTGTAGTCAAAGGTGTAGGCTACACCAGGTGTCTTAAACAACTGTTTGATCCAGGCAATTGATCAATGTGTAAAGATGTTACATGATAATAACATATATGGCTTTACATTAGAATGAAATGTAATAATGACATACTGTATAAACCCTAACCGTTATGTCTGCATTAAACCCTCGTCCATTAGATTTAAAAGGCTTTTCATAGCCTTTTTTCCCTCGTTGTACTGTGGCATAGCCATTTACACATTACTGTATTCACTATAACCGTACACCAGCCGTTACTAAAGTGTGATACTTTCCTCTGACAGTGTAAATGTATGTTTTTCTAATTTTTTGGGAGTGTAAATGTATGTTTTTCTATTGTTTTTGGGAGTGTAAATGTATGTTTTTCTATTATTTTTGGGAGTGTAAATGTAAGTTTTTCTATTGTTTTTGGGAATGTAAATGTATGTTTTTCTATTATTTTTGGGAGTGTAAATGTAAGTTTTTCTATTGTTTTTGGGAATGTAAATGTATGTTTTTCTATAATTTTTGGGAATGTAAATGTATGTTTTTCTATAATTTTTGGGAGTGTAAATGTAAGTTTTTCTATTGTTTTTGGGAATGTAAATGTATGTTTTTCTATAATTTTTGGGAGTGTAAATGTATGTTTTTCTATTATTTTTGGGAGTGTAAATGTATGTTTTTCTATTGTTTTTGGGAGTGTAAATGTATGTTTTTGTCATGCCTTTTTCAGCAAATTTCTCCACCACCCTTTGAACTGATTTGAATTGTTTTAAAATGAATTGTATTAAATGGAATTGATCTGCATGGGTTTGGTAATAATATAATCATTTATCCAGGGTAATAATATACATTTTGATGTGGCACACTGCAACTATAGTGACTTGTCGATGTGCATGTACACTGTATCATTTGTATTGAGGTATCTAAAGAGCACAAATTACGTTTCTGAACGTGACAAAGTATCTCAAGACTGTCGATCATTGACCGCCTGACAACCAAATATCGCGATACAGGCCGAGCCAGAAACGATACATAGCGCTGTTGATGCCTCAATAAAATTCTACAGTGTGCACATCGAAAAACAAGTGATTAGAATTAAACCTGTCTTCTTTTATATTCCTGTACCGATTAAGTGACAAAGGACACGATTGTTCAGATTTAGTGTTTGTTCAAAAGCTGGCCCAGCCACCTCTCATTGGCTCATTTAAAACAGCCCTTTAAATTCACGTTTCAGGAGGCCAAAAGGGGAGGTAGTACCATCTCCCCGCTAGACAGACGACCCCCCCCCCCTTGCATTGACTCACCCGACTCTGTACAAATAGTGCTTTCTGTATTTTTGTGATGATATTGAACTGCTTGGTGCTACTATATATGTTTATGAATTGAATACCAAGAACCTCAATGGAAACAAGACCGCAAGGACGTTTTTGGATGGACCTTTTAGACAAAGTGTTGTTAACTGTACTTGTGCCGTTTTTTACATTTCTGCCTAATAAAATATTCAATCAATCAAACCGAACTTCCGGATCCAGTTTTGCATCCCAAGCCATGCCAATGGCGCCTGACTGGCCCGTGGGCTGACCCCACCTTCTTCTATCATAGCCTTGATTTGCTTCATATAGTTCATATCCAGGGGAGCATCCTTGCCGCCTGGTGGAGAGTGGGAGGGTCCTGGTTATGTAAGCACTGTTCCGTGTGGA
The DNA here is from genome assembly GCF_963454915.1 of Gymnoscopelus microlampas. Taxonomy (NCBI): domain Eukaryota; kingdom Metazoa; phylum Chordata; class Actinopteri; order Myctophiformes; family Myctophidae; genus Gymnoscopelus; species Gymnoscopelus microlampas. The sequence continues at coordinate 49,442,131 of NC_139944.1, read as the reverse complement.
TCTGGGAGTTTTTATCCAGGAAGCGGAGAAGAGGAGTACAGGTCTATTGTTTATCAAGTTATCATTACCAACGTCCTACTGAACTCAAGACGATAACATGTCAGCAAGTAAAGTCAGATCCGCAACGGTAAAACCGGGCCTCGAATATCGACTCTCAAAATGGACCAAAGATGAACTGTTTCAGGATTTTAAAAGAGAGATGCCGTCCAGGTTTTCAACTGCGTCAGAGGAGGAACAGCGAGAGATCAGCCAGACAGCAATGCTGAAGCCTGTGATAAAGTTACACAGAATAGGTGTGTGCTGTTTTTATGTCACTGTACAGTTTTATTTCATCTTCAATACCAACCAGATACAGAGATGTTGAGGGCACTCGACGGAGTAACACCAGTGGTGTTAAGTTACTACGTAGAGTACATGTACTCATGTACGGTACCTTAAGTACAATTTTGAGGTATTTTTTACTTTACTTGTGTTTCCAATTTTCAATACTTTTACTTTACTCCACTACATCACAGAGGCAAATACACTACAATTATTTGAAAACTGTAGTTGTTACTTTGCAGATTAAAATTGTTATATAACAAAAAAATACATGAATCACTTAATCCCTATTTTATACTTCAGCTATTTGAAAATAGCAGATCTACAATCACACAACCCATCCTGAAGCGACGTGTTGTGAGCTTGTAGATCTGCTATTTTCAAAGGATTTCTAAAAATTTCAAAACTTGACTTGAAAAATTGGACATTCTGCATAATGAATCCTATTACTTTTGAATTAAATGTTGATTCCAATACTTTCGTATGTTTACTCAAACACATTTTAGATGCCAGACGTTTACTTTTAACTGAGTATTTCTATGTAAAAAATGTGAGTACTTCTTTCATCACTGGCAGTATGCCTCCTTCCAGCAGTAAATTAAAGTAGATAAGAGCTCTGTGTGTGTGTGTGTGTGTGTGTGTGTGTGTGTGTGTGTGTGTGTGTGTGTGTGTGTGTGTGTGTGTGTGTGTGTGTGTGTGTGTGTGTGAATCTCTCTTTTGCTCTCACACACACACACACACACACACACACACACACACACACACACACACACACACACACACACACACACACACACACACACCACACACACACACACACACACACACACACACACACACACACACACACACACACACAGCCAAATAGTTGGTGGAATGTGACCTTGGGCGGCAGACTCCCACTTTTTGCCAGGGGCCCCTGGCATAATGCCTACCTGGGGCTAGAGAAATGTTCCTCAACTCTGACGTTTTTAAACAGTAGAAACAAGGAAAATACGTTTTAGTTTTTTTGGGGTGATTTTAGTTTTTTTCCATATTAACACAGTTTGAATGTTGAAGAAGGTTTACATTCCAACAGATAGCTGTTTTAGAGTCATTGAATGGTTAAAATTATATCACAAACAACGCTTGCTTTGTGTGTGTTTTGGGGTGGAGATTAGCGTACATGCAGACTCAACATTTGCATGAAAGGTGTCGATTGGTTCAATGGCCATATTGTCTCAGGTTTCACCCTCTGAGCACCACCCATACACCATGTGTCTCTGTGTTTACATGTCAGAGCCAACTTGTTGCCAGATCTGATTTTATTTGAAAATAGGATCCTAATTTCATGCATTTTAAATAATCACAACTAGCTGCAGAAAAAAACAGGCAGGCCAAGAATCGGCCTAAATGTTCCAGTGGCCAATCTGTGCCTGGCAGTTTCTGTTGCCGCCCTAAATTTAGAACATTATCAGTTGGTAATACAACACAGCTTGCATGTTATTTCAATACATTTTATGTTTTTTTTCCTCTCTCCTCATTCTCCATTCCAAGATGTCTTTCCTGCCAAACTACCACTGAAGAAACATACCTACAGCAGTAACAGTCATCTCAAACATCGTCTGAGAATTCACAGAGGACAGAAGCCCTACCACTGTGACCAGTGTGGGAAACGGTTCAGCCAGAGCAGTGACCTCAAACGTCACCAGAGAATTCATACAGGAGAGAAGCCCTACCACTGTGACCAGTGTGGGACAAGGTTCAGCCACAGCAGTCACCTCAAACGTCACCAGAGTATTCATACAGGAGAGAAGCCCTACCACTGTGATCAGTGTGGGACAAGGTTCAGCGAGAGCAGTAATCTCAAACGTCACCAGACAATTCACACAGGAGAAAAGCCCTACCACTGTGACCAGTGTGGGAAACGGTTCAGCCAGAGCAGTGACCTCAAATGTCACCAGATAATTCATACAGGAGAGAAGCCCTGCCACTGTGACAAGTGTGGGAAAGGGTTCCGCAGGAACAGTGATCTCAAAAAACATGAGAGAACTCATACAGGAGAAAAGCCCTACCACTGTGACCAGTGTGGGAAAGGGTTCCCCCAACACGCTAAACTCAAATGTCACCAGATAATTCATACAGGGATGAAGCCCTACCACTGTGACCAGTGTGGGAAAGGGTTCAGCAGGAACAGTCATCTCAAACAACATGAGAGAACTCATAGAGGAGAGAAGACCTAACACTGACAGTTGGAGATTTGAGGGAAAAGCTGAATCATGAAGCTAACATGAATCTAACTGCCACTTATGCAACTGAAGCCCAATGGGGCGAGGTGAGCGACAGGCAATCAGCAACTCTCAACACCGTGGATGAGCCCCTGAGCCAACAGCTACTAATTCTCGTTCTCTCCACAGCGCTACAGTTTATAATTTGACATGCCTCTATTCCTAACAGTGAAATAATTGCGTACAAGTGGCAGCCCTCTGACTAGTTTGGTCGGATGAGCCCGTATTTTGTTACAACCCCAGGCTCTCAGGGCCCACTGAAGGATGCAAAACCATTAAATAGAACTGGTATGCAGCAGCCTTTAGGTGAGGACACACATGCAGAGTAAATAAAATTTGATTCTACACGATTACCAACTCTTAACCCATTTAAGACCGGGAAAGCATCTTGTGTCATTTTAGATTTCTTTGGCTATTCAAAAAATAGCATATATACAAGCTCATAGCGCAGCACAGAGTGATCTGATATTTTTTGAAAATCGTGAACATTTTTATTTTAAAGCGAACATTTTTAACTCCGATCTGTGCTTCTGGGGGGTCCCTGGAACAACATATTTTGAGATGGGCATCCGCTAGCCTGGGACCAGACGAATCTGCGAGTGCAAAAAAAAATTGCACTCTGCGATTTGGGTCTGGCACTGCTCCATAGAGAATCCATTTCCTGTTCCAGAAGACGTGAAATGATAGATTGCTTTATCATTTTACAAACACCTTAGGCTCAGATTACACATTCGAATAAACACACACGGACAACTTTGAGATCTCAGTATTTGACTTGCCGGACAAGGAGATGTGCTGACCGAAGTCTAATCACAACTCGTCTGCCCACCGACTCACACAAGCTTTATTACAACACAAGACATTAGGGTCGGCCCACAAAGTACTCAAAGTATCACATAGACAGGGCGGTACTTAGAAAGTACCCAAAGTAATAAGTACAAAAAGTAATCCATATCAGAGTATTCTCTCCCTGTCAGGTTAAGAACCAACAGGGGACTTGGAGAGTGGAGAACAGAGAGGAGATAACAGACCCTGTGGAATGGTCAACACCGTAACTCACATAGCCCATGTAGCCATAACATGACCACACAGTATTGCAAACTTGACACCTCGCCATTCCTCACTCAATCACTCAAAGCAACCGCAGCATATGTTTTAATAAACGCACCAGCAACCATACGTTGCACTACGGTTTTGAGGCAGGGAACAGCACAGACACATAGAACGCAGAACAGCAGCATAGCACAAAGAAGCATAGTAGCCTACCGAGTTCACACAGAGCTTGAATCCACCCTCCCATTAGCGGTCAACGAGGGTCCATCTATTTTGAAGGGTCATTAAACGTAGCTGGCTTATCTCACGGTTCTGGGCAGCATTAGGATATGGCTTCGCAGAGATAATGTACGTGGGGTCTAAGATTCAAACTAACGAGCACACCCCTGCCCAATCTGCAGGTAGCTTTAAGTGTGCCTTCATTCCGCACAGCCAGAATACATTATCTAACGGGTATGTTCCATTCTTAGCGATCATAGACGCATCACTCACACATTCACATCGGTTAGCTGTAATATTGCCTTTCTTGTCCATTTCTACCCATGGGAACGTTTTACCATTGAGATTGTATTCTTCACAGCCAGCATACTTTACAGTGGTGTTCATTGATCTGACCCATATAGACAGAACTGGAGCGAGCATAACATGTGGAAAACACCACATTTGGATTCAGATGGACATACGGACGTATAAGTGTACTTGTCATTTGTATTCGAACTCACTGTAGGTTTCACACGGCAGATAGCTTCTATCACGCATATTGATTACAGTATCATTTAGCCAAGGCACACTGGTGAGAAGCAACTCGAGACATTGATATTCACGAACAGTCAGTGGAACAGCATGGAAAGTAGGGTGTGTAGCATACGTGGGCATGTGTGTACAGACATAACAATCATCATTATCATTAGCTTTGGCGATTCCGTGAGCATGGTGTACCAGGCATTAAGGTGTAGTCGATGAGAAACCTTTTTTGTCAGCATTCCTCCTTGTCCTGCGAGTCAATTTAATAATAGAAATACATGATACAGTCATAGAAAAAATATACATGGAAAATATAATAATAAAAACCACAACCGAAGTCCACTGGTGCTTCAATGTTCTTTCTAAGTGCAACAAGGATTTGTGAGTGGGGGTAAGAAATCTTCTTCCAACCTTAGATCTGACCCAGCTCTAAACGCTAGGCCCCATCTTTCCGCTGGTGCTACCTCATCGCTTAATGTTCGACAGTGTCCGCACCAGGTTGTGTGACTTCTGTGGATTCACGTAGCACGTTCCTTGATCTTTATGGCAGTTGGCGTGGCAACCAGGACCTTGTAGGGACCATCGCACCTCGGAGTATTCCTTGATGGCTTTTAGCAGGACGAGGTCACCAGGCTCCAATCCTGATTGTACCTGCGGAGAGAGAGGAATTCTGACAGATTATTGGCACTTTGACAAGAGACCAATCAGCCAGCTTTTCCCTCATCTACATCTTGTACTTCCTGAATTACGTTCGCTTCCTTGATTGGGAGTCTAAACTCTTTTACCATTAACAATTTCAAAAGGATTTGGGCCCTGTAATTTCTTCAACCTCAATTTTACAGTGTCATTCAACTTCTCACTAAACAACAATTGTCATGCAAACTGTTTAGTATAATTTTTATTTTTGAAAATTGTAAGTGTTAATTTGTTGGTGTGGAAATGCTGCTTAATAGGTGTACCTTGGTGTACCTTCCCTCCTGTTTAGCCATGACCATACATGGTCATGTCTAATTATACTTCAATTAATTAAGAACAGCACCATCACGGAGCCACTATAATGATTAACAAATTATCTTACTTCAAATATAAGTCTTAAAACTACTTCAAACACTTTCAATTCAATAATAACTATTCACTTATACAATGCTTGCAAACTTCTTATCACGTACAAAACTAAGTGAGAAATGGGGCCTGAGAGACTGTAGGCAGTCATAACAAATGAAAGATAAGTCTCATGGGAACAAATGTTTCGCTTCCTTGATAGTTAACACTTGCATAGGGGCATTGTTTCCCTTTCCTTCTCATTTTACTTGTCCCAGTTACTTAGTTACTTAAGTAAATATACCAGCTGAACTTGAGTAGAAATACTCATTTAGTGCAAGAGTGACGGGCCCATGTGCACCGTATCTATAAGGAATGCACTACTTAGCCAGTGGGGCTCGTAAATTTAGGTACCCCCACTCTAAGTGCTTTAACACATTCCTCACGTGTAGAGGATGCAGCATAAGTGATGACCTGAGACGAAACTAGGGGAGTGATTATTATTTACTTCAAATAATACTTAAGGTTACATCTTTATCAGACAATTACTATAATGATAACATCACACTTGTGCAATATTTAACTTCTTCATCATTAAATATTTCTGAAAATCAACAACTGATCTGCAGCTTGTAGTTTTCGCTTAAGTCATTTAAATACTATTATGGTGGTGTAAGTCAACACTACAAACGTCGTGGCTTTATTATATTCACTTATTTAGCAGCTAGTTAAGACACACATGTCACTTACAAAAATAGAACTATCTTGGCCTGTCATTTACTCTATTTTAGACCTATGATAATCAAAAACAAAAATTGATTGAATATAGTTTTAATAAAACTGCTCCCTTATCTTCCCAAAGCTTGTGAGCTACTCCAGGCATAATGGAGTGGTCAATGAATCTGCAGCTTCATTGGCCACATCCATGATGATCCAGAAAACCGCACACAAACCCTGGGCTACACAGTAACATGTGATACTCAACTGAGGTACTGTAACAATGTACTTAATAACCATTAAGTGACGGCCTGTGCTACCTTGATCGAGGCGTCTAGAGTAAACACCTAAAGGCCTTAATTTAGTGCAGAACAGAAATCATAAAAACATCTTTAACATCATGTGTCCAGGGGGGGGTACTTGTCCATCAAACCTCGCTCACACTAAGGAAACAGGAGATAGGCTCCTCCCCTATGGGCCTCATACTGTTGCTGGGCAAGGCTTACTTAACTATGTAGACACTTTGTATCTTGTTTAAAAACAACAAGGGGCAATTTAACAGTAGCATTACTATGGTAAAAAAAAAACCTAGTCACTGCTTCTCTCTCACGTTACACAGCCGGGCCGCTTCACTACCACCGGCACACACACACACGCACGCACACATAGCACGCACACATAGCACGCACACACACACACACACACGTGCACACACACAGCATGCACACACACACGTGCACACACACACACACACACACACACAGCACGCGCACACACACAGCACGCACACACACACACAATCTCACATCCCCACACACACACACAGCCACAGGCACAGACACCGACACAGACACACACACACACAGTCCCACACAGTGTGTCACACACACACACACACACACACACACACACACACACACACACACACACACACACACACACACACACACACACACACACACACACACACACACACACACACACACACACACACACACACACACTCACACACACACACTTCTCTATCTCTCTCTCTGCTTGTGCTGGGGCATTCACACAGACCACAAAAAGTACTTTTACTCTCAGGGATTTTACTCATTCACTCATTCACTCATACTCACTCACAGGCATCTACACAGAAACACACAATACTCAATGGGGGCCCCACACAATCAAACTGTACTTCACTCTCACATTTACACTATAATGATTCACACAGAATCTTTCCTATATTTCAGTACTTCAGGTAGTTCACACAGACTCTCACACCTTTCACATAATGTTTCACACAGACTCTTTCAGGTAGCTAACCTGATTCACACAGAATCACACAGAATCTTTCAGGTAGTCACACAGATCTCACCTGCCTCAGGTAGTCACACAGATCTAACCTGATTCCTATAATGATTCACACAGAATCTTTCAGGTAGTCACACAGATCTAACCTGCTTGCTATATTTAGGTACACACGTCTATAAGGAACCACATATAGACAATACCAGATGTACAATCTCACCTCATGTCTCCACTTGAGACTCCTTCCTCTTATGTCTTCATATATCAGTGGGCACTTTACCATTATGTGGGTGAAACCTGAATTATGTGTGGTTATTATGATGTTCAGTTCAATGTGTAGAAATTATTTAACCACTATAAATATCTTGTTCTTATCGTAACTAAGTGTATTGCGAGGGTTTATTTACTGCACCACTGTATACTGGACAATGTATCACACCCTTAATTCACCATGTCCACGTGACATGCCCTGGAAAACCACTACCTTTTAGTGTCTTCCAGAGGGATTTTGCAAGACCTGGACTTGCAATTTCCGTGACAAACACTTCCCAAAATTCACCAGCCCACGGGGCTGCTCTAAAAAACCACTACCAATAGTGTTTTCCAGAGGGAATTGTGAGACCTTGGGCCTTTCCAATCACCGTGACTTTTACTTACCTCATTCTTTTCTCAGTACACAATTGCAGAAAATTCGAGGGCTATATGCACTGCTGTATACTGGCGACACACATTCATTAATAACATCTTAATATCACACTTCAGTAATATTAAGCACAAGACATATAAACACATTCAGTTTCACCACGTTCCAACGGACTTCTCATTGAACACCCAAGAGTACTCTCATCCAATCTAGACCGAACACCCCTTAGAATGAAATGGGGGTTATTCTAGATTTAGACTGAATATAGATACCTTGTGGGTTATTCTTGATGATCAGATCCGGAAAAGTGCTCACGGCTCACTCACATAGTGATGACCGCGGAGAGAAAATCGTTAGACCCGGATAACTCACTCAGATCGCGTTTTGGATACACATAGTGATGACGCACGTCTGTCAATATCTGTGATTTCATACACACTACAGTATACACTTTGCAGAAAACTATAAGCCACTCAGTTGCTTCTAAAACACAGCAACAGTGAATATAACTCTTCAGAAATATCCACACTTGTCAATATCATACACAAATAATATTAACCACCAAAGTGTCCACACAAGGACCCTTATCCTAACCACATGTTAGGCACATTTGTCAACATTACACTTGAGTAATATTCAAGAATGATCCACACAAGGATCAACTTACGTGTATGTTTATAGGTGTGTAATCAGGTTCAAATGCCGTCGGCCGTTCCTTGAAGAGAAGATGTCAGACGAGATGAACGCCGGCCTGGACCCGAATTCAACGCTCCAGGATTTTTTGCAGGATCCGGGCTACCGAGTCCTGGCTGCTTGCAGTCTTTCCCGGCGTCGTCTTCCTTCTTACTCTTCTTGGAACAGCTCTGACATCCGTGCTCGAATAGGACCAGTGAAATGATAGATTGCTTTATCATTTTACAAACACCTTAGGCTCAGATTACACATTCGAATAAACACACACGGACAACTTTGAGATCTCAGTATTTGACTTGCCGGACAAGGAGATGTGCTGACCGAAGTCTAATCACAACTCGTCTGCCCACCGACTCACACAAGCTTTATTACAACACAAGACATTAGGGTCGGCCCACAAAGTACTCAAAGTATCACATAGACAGGGCGGTACTTAGAAAGTACCCAAAGTAATAAGTACAAAAAGTAATCCATATCAGAGTATTCTCTCCCTGTCAGGTTAAGAACCAACAGGGGACTTGGAGAGTGGAGAACAGAGAGGAGATAACAGACCCTGTGGAATGGTCAACACCGTAACTCACATAGCCCATGTAGCCATAACATGACCACACAGTATTGCAAACTTGACACCTCGCCATTCCTCACTCCCAAGTCCTACCTACACATATATCAAATTAAATGAACACATTAACAAAATGAATACACATTAACCCAATTACTTTATGTCAGCATACTAAACTTAAAAATCGGTTCCTACAGTAACCAATCAGGGCCCAGTATTCGAATATGGGCGACTGTAATTGGTAGTTGGTTGTAGGTCTAATCAATTGCGTCGAGGGCCATTGTTTTGATCCCGCCCCTTGGGAAACAAAACGTCCTCATGGAAGCACCAGACTCATATCCACGCAGTGATATAGTCTAGCTACGCCAGGATAGGCATCCGCGGCTAAATACATATCATTTCGGGGGTCCTTACATGGAAAAGTTGGAGCATCACTGATATAGCAACATACTGTTAGGATTTAGAAAAGATTTTTACATATGTATGTGGCCGTGGACCCCCCATCTCAAAATGTTTTGTTCCAGGGAACCCCCAGAAGCAATGATTTTAGTTACAAATGTTCTCTTTGAAAAATATATATTCAAAGATTTTTACGATTTAAAAAAAAAAATGCAGATCTACAAGCTCATAGCGCGGCACTCGGTGCCGGGTTATGAGCTTGTGGATCTGCTATTTTTCAAAAGCCAAAGAGATCAAAAAATGACACAGACGCGTTCCCGGTCTTAATGGGTTAACATGACTTGAAGTCATTTTCTACCAGGTGCTCTGTGTGTGTGTGTGTGTGTGTGTGTGTGTGTGTGTGTGTGTGTGTGTGTGTGTGTGTGTCATAGACGCCGGAGGGGGGGGGGGGTCACACGGTCCTTAATGTCCCCCCACTTTTCAGCTATCCACTTCTTTTTTATAAATATAAAAAAATAAAAATAAAAAATCGTCTTTTTTTTCGCCCGTTTTTGCTTGTTGTCTGCCCGTTTACCCGTGATTACATGCAGAGTAAAATGTAAATAGCCTACAGACAGTCACTCAATTTAAAAGTGTGTTGAAATGTGTTGAAAAAGATAGCAGTCTTCAACAATCGCGTTTACATTCAGTGGTCAGGTTTGTTCAGAAATCAAGTGAAGAACGGAGGAGCGAACGCGCATATACGCAGTAAGCATGTGTCGTTGACTCGTTGTTTACGTTGACAGATGGTTTTCATTTGAAGGTTTAACAGGATGTTCAATGTGTTTTTGTGAATTAAGATAACTGACCGGCGTGCTCCATGCCGTTGTGCTGTAGTCTCGCGTGGCCAGACTGTTGCCTCCCACAATTTTCTAATGTTTCCGGTCACACATCTAAGTATATATAGCTTGATGCTAAGCAGAAATGGAAATTAAAAAATAAAATGTAAAGATATTTTGAAATATATTTTCGTGAACGGAAGTGCCAGTTTCCTCTCTCGGATTTCGGGAGGTGCAGTTCCAGACTCTATATACTGTAGCATGTATGCAACTTTGATAATATTGTCTTCTGGTCAGTGATTAAAAGTGTTTCATGTTATGAGTTATCACAACATATATTTGCTTGACATTTTGTTTGTATTTTAAAGTTTGCGAGTGTCTTCTTATACTGTCATGCAATCAGAGCCGCATTAACCGCGGAACTTAGTGGAACTGGCGTTCCACGGCCCGCAGCCTGCAGGGCCCTGTGAGAATTGTGTATTTAATTTTTGTGTATTTAAAGAAAAAATGTTGATTTATATTGGTTAAATAGAACCGAAATAGACCGAATTAGACCCGAATTAGACCCGAAACATTTCGGTTGTGCACAGCGCGTGAAATTACGCGACTGGGGGGGCCTTTGATTTTGTGGTGTTCCACGGCCCTGAGGGGTCTTAATGCGGCCCTGCATGCAATATGTTTTCTATATTATGTAACGGAATTTATTTGTGTGGAGGAGTGGACCTCAGGAAGAGCTTACATTACATTACAGCTTCTGCTAATGTAGTAGCTAATGGGGATCCAAATAAAACAACAAACAATAAACCCAGACAGGTACGCACAGGACATCCGTTTGGACGGATGTCCTAAGCTGACTGTCTGCTCATCGGCCATCCATCCCCTAAGGATGCCTGTGCAGCCAACACTCATTTTATGGACAGCCATCTGCGTAATTTATTTGCCGATTACGGATTCTAGTTTATGAATTGGGCCTAACAAGGTTATAGGACCAGTGCCAGACATTTTGCATTTGCCATTTCCTCCCAGGAAGATTTGACATCATCCGCCCCTAGGTGGCCTGTTTGAGGAGCTCTAGGTTTATTGCTGACGACTCACGGACATCAGTTTTTATCTTGGAGAGAAATTACGCTTCCGAGGTTTCTTCTTCCACGGTAGGCCTATACTGTGGAAATGACCAGCATACCATCGTACTGAGCACTGCTCTTAAAGGTAATGAAATGCGATCATTTGATTGGTCATGATTGAATCATGGAAACTTCATTATGTCCAAAACTGTTACTTTCCTGGATTCAAATTCAAAAACAGCAAAAGTAGCAGATCTACAAGCTCGAAACGCGACGCTTCGCGCCGCGTTTCGAGCTTGTAGATCTGCTACTTTTGATACCTTTGTGTGACGCTGTTGTATGATCGAGTAAGGCATTAATTTATGATTATAATTTATTAGAATATGTTTCTGCCCAACAGCGGTGATATTCAGCTCCACCTCGCCTCTTTGCTGCGGGTACTCCACTTCACTCCACCTTGATCCAAAATAGGGCCATTAAGTTTTGTTCCGTTTATACCAAACCAGGGTATAGTTTAGCTGAGACGAAAAGAAAATCCTATAGGTTGGAAAGGCGAAAACTAGGTCACTTGCAAATCGTATGCTTTGAAGCATGATACTGTTAAAGAATTTAAATCCAAATACATTATTCTCCCAGGCTGTAAAGACTTCAATATTGTGTGTGGGAAGTGTGTCTTGATTTCTAGTAATAAGACCCAATGAGAGTTGGAGACAAGAAAGCCACTGATGCACGTTACACCCTGTTCAGGGACTCACAACATCCAGCAGTGTCTCTCTGTCCCCTGGTGAAACACAAGAAATAACTCAGTACAATTAAACTAATTAAAGAGTTCTTTTGACATGTAATCTGGAAGACATGCAGCTAAAGAATGTTACCGTATCATAATGTGACTTGTGTGCTGGAGTTGCTGACTCCCTTTTGCATAAAATAAAGATTTCTAATTACTTATTTAAGTTATAATGTATTTTATTTATTATATTATATTATATTATATTATATTATATTATATTATATTATATTATATTATATTATATTATATTATATATTATTATTATTATTATAAGGTATTATTTAAGATTGTGGTTTCAAATAATTCTCAATTGTCAAACACAATTTATTTCTGTAAAATGTACAACCCTTACAATACATTGCTTGTGAAAAAAAAAAAAGAATGAATTCTCTTATAATGTCAATTGTGCAAATAAATTGATTGTCTATGAAGCATAGTGGAAAGAAAACAAAACAAGAAAAGAAAAAAAAGTTCCCTCACTAAAATTCATGAGATCCGCTTCAAATCATTATCATAGAGATTGGTTGTCATTTCTTATTAATCGAGTAATATTACAACAGCGAGAACTCAGGATCCACTCTTCCTCTCACATGACAAGTTATTAAATATTATTGTTTTTCAAGTTCACGGTGAATGATTAAATAATTGAAGCCATTGTGATTCATATCAAGTTTTCAGTAACGGTACAAAGAAAAGTCCACGTAACCAGTTATTCTGGAGGAAAATACTCTTGCTTGTATTCCTCAGATGTTGTAGGTTTTTCGTGATGGGTTTGTATTTTCACTCTATTAGTCTTCACTGATTTGAAAGGATACCGCTGGTGTCCTTTAAAACAACCACTAATATAATTCTTCATCATCAAAACATGGTTACATATCATGGTACAAAACAATACTTTATAATGACAAATACTACTCGATATACTTTGAGTAGTATTTGGATTTGGATTTTTGTGTGGTCCGACTCCTGATCCAGTGGGTCCGAAAAGGTTGGACAGGAGTACGGTATTTTAAGGCCAATACATCCTTGCGTCATAGGTGTTTATTTTCTGGTCCAGTGGTGATGTGGTGTGACAGCGCAGGCACCTGATTAACCTGCACACGCAACCATGCCTTCTCATTCCATCCACCCCCACACTTCAATCTCCCCTAGTTTAATTGCCAGAGAAGAACTGCACCCATCCTGCCTGGCATCCCTATTTTAGACATGTCACTCATTACTTGTGGCAGAGTAATGACTTTCAAAACATTTACAGAAATTGCTTGACATTTTCCCAATTTATAAAAATAGCAAAGAAAAATTGCAGATCCACAAGCTCACACCGCTCGCTCGCAACGCATTGCACTATTTGCAGTATGACAAAGTACACAGGTGCAGAACCATGCACTGCATTTTCAAATGTTCTATAGACATGTTGGTAGAATGAAGGGCATGATTTATATGAAGGAACAGAGATAGTTGTGTAAAAAAAAGAAAACAAGAAAAAGTGCTCCTCGGAGAACAGGTCTCCGCCAGGTCAGGTAGGTTATTGTGGCCTCCTGGTGGCGCTATAATAGGCCAATGTTTAAAGGGTAGCATTTGTTCCTCAACATAGTGTGAATGTGCGTGCAAAGTTTGACCGCAATCGGACGATGCGTTCATGATTTGCGGAATTTTGTTCTAAACAAGCCACTACTGCAAACTTTAGATGTCAATCTTAGCCAATGAGGATGGAATATGATAAATCAAACACATCCGTCTTGATCACATGACTATGGAGATCATGTGTACCGATTTGCGTGAAATTTGGATAAAATCGGAAGGAGTAATATAAAAACATGTTTTTTACATAAGTCGGCCTCCTGGTGACGCTATAAAAGGCAAATGTAAAAAATGCAGGGCAAAGGTTTTTCCTTGACCTCTAGGGAGTGTGCATTCAAAGTTTTACACAGATCGGTGCAGTTATAGGTAAAAACATGAATTGGCCTGTTATAGCGCCACCATGAGGCTGATTTAAAAATTTTCAAGTGGCATTTCTTCTTCGGCATAGTGGAAATATGCGTGCAAAATGTCAGGGAAATTGCATGCTGTGTTCATGATTTGAGGCATTTAGTTGAAAACGTTGCACTCCTGCAAACTTTGGAAGCCATTTTTAGCCAATCAGGATGGAATATGAAAAATCTGAAAGACCCGTTTTGTTTAATGACTATAGAGATACTGTGTACCTATTTGCAAGATTTTTGGACAAAATCTGTAGGAGAACTGTCAAAAAAATATGTATGTATGAGGGTAAAACATACTCTCTCGCCATGCCTTTCGGTCTGGCGGAGAAAAAACCTGCATGCTCTCATGAAAGGCCAGTGCACGCACATCCAAGTACCCAGGTGCAGGACAAGCAGCAGTTCACATGAAAGAACATTGATTGATTGCTGTACTTTATTTAGTAAGACATGAGAACATCAGTACATGGAAGTACAAATTCACAATACAAGGTCTACTAAACTGGGAGACTCATTAAGCACTGAGCTTGTTTAAGATGAGATCCCCATGCACACAAATCATGATGACATATAAGAGACAGACAGATATACACACTATATACAGAATGTCATACAATCAGCTTACAGGTTACTGGTATGAAGAGTGATTTTTTTTTTTTACAAGAGAAGAAAAAGAAATAGGGGGGGTAGGGGGGTAGGTTAAGACTTAGACAGGGGCCCTTTTCGAATTGCAGCCTCCTGAAGGTGTATCTTTAGGGCAATTTTGAAAGTGAGTAGGGTTTTACACTCCTTTACTCCTTTTGGTAGGGCATTCCACATTTTTGATGAATAGCATGAGAACGAGTTCATTCCCTTTGTTGAGCCAAATCTGGGTTGAACATGATTTGTGGAGCTGCCTCTGGTGTTATGATCGTGGACTTCATTAACATTTAGGAAGTATTTAGACAAATACAGCTGGGGATCCCCAATGTTGTGGTGTATCTTGAAGACCAGGCCCATAGCAAGTTGCTGTACTCTGTCCTCAACGCTAAGCCTAGCCTGGTAAAGCCCCTCCCTCCGGAAAATTTAATTTCCATTTGATTTCAGGAAGGAGTCTGGCATGAAGGCTTGTATGGGCGTTTCTAGCACATTACCAAAAAACCGAGTCTATCAGCGTCGTCGCTCATCGTTCTGTCATTGACAGCGAAAGTTGACCAATCAGGTGGTGAGTTCGAGTGAGCCCGAATGGAGCCGAGTGCAGCCTGAGTGCAGCCGAGAAAAGACAAACGGCAGCCATTGTTGTTTGTGTGTTATCTTCACTTCTTACTTTCGGTTTTAAAACGCTCTAAAAATATGAGCATCAAAGCAATACTTGAAAACATTTTTATTAGCACATGCATTCCATACATTCCGTAGGGCTTGACCACACATGGACAAATTACATCATCAACATCAACTAAAATATTTAAGGTGTTTTAATTTGAGTTATAGAGGGCAATTTAAATGTATTACGGGATATAAGGCTTAAATGCCCACTGTGTGATTGATTGATTGATTGATTGATTGATGTACTTTATTAAGACATGAGAAACAGTACATGGAAGTACAATTCACAATACAAGGTCTACTAAACTGGATAACTCATAAAAGCACTAAGCTTGTTTAAAATGAGATCCCATGCACACAAACCATGATGAATGATGTGAACAATGTGTGACCCATTTGTGTCAGGAAGCTGTAAATGTTGTCAACGTCACACATGTGTGTGACTTGTTATGGAAAAAGGATACTATCCATGAGAGGGTGGATACAAATAGACGTTCATTAAAGCGAGCAGCATCTTAGCCTTGAAAGGCAAGAAGCCTTCCCCTGTGTCCTCGGTCCCTTCTCTCCTCACCTCATCCTAAAGCCTCAACTCATATCGTTCACAGTGTCTTTATCTCTCTCACACAAGCCAGGCCCAGGTGTCCCAAGAAAAGCAAACAATATGCAGGAATTCACAGCCTTGTTTTGGGGTGGTAAAGTCATATCAAAGGAATCCTTAGTGGTGGAAAAAGTACTCAAATTCTTTACTTAAGTAAAAGTACCAATACTGCAACATAGAAATACTCTGTTACTAGTAGAAGTCCAGAATTAAAAATGTACTTGAGTAAAAGCACAAAAGTATTGGCATCAGAATGTTGTTCAAGTACCAAAATAAATAAAAAAAAGTACTAAAATATTTGAAAATAGCAGATCTACAAGCTCACAACGCGTCGCGATGCGACGCGTTGTGAGCTTCAAATATAATATAATATTGTGAGCCTCAAATATAGTACAAATACCTCAAAATTGTACTGAAGTACAGTACTTGACTACATGTTACTTTCCACCACTGATCACTGACCACTATCACACCCTATAGCTCTCAAGGAAGACAACAGCATTTCTACAGCAAAAACATAAAAATGAAATAATGCATATTTACACATATAGCAATTTCATAATTTCTATTACAGACGGACGGTCATGCTGGGGGAGAGTGAAAAATTATAGCAACATGGGATTAGGAGGTTTAGTTCCCTGCCATGGCTGTGAGGATTACTGGCCACTTAAAAAAAGAAATAACAGTTAAAAACATTATAATTGGTCATGGTTGTGGGCTATAAGAGCCTGGCTGAAAAGCAGTGCAACTGCGTTTTTAAATGTGGTGGTTATGCTTGCACTACGGAAATTACTTAACTGTAAGAGAAAACTGATTCAGCACCGTGTTTAAAAGCCATGTTATGAAGGTCTAATGTTTTAAGTGTTTGACGTGCAAGCCTCGCATCTTTAAACAGAGGGTGCTCACACACAATGCTGATGTCTCCACATATTTTATGGGTGCTTTTTGTTATGGTTGTGTCCGAACGGTGCAGTTTTCCTTCCACGTTCATGACCTTACAAGAGTTGACTGGAGCAGGGTGCCTGGTGGTGGAGCCAGCTAGTTAGTTAGTTAAGTTAGTGATCAGGCTATAATTATGCTCCCTGTGAGCACAAGGATGAATGGATACATGGATGCGTACATGCATACATACATACCCCACACACCCTGGATTCGAGGGATTCTCCAAATTATTATAGGGAGGATGACGCTGCTCTGCTGGCGACATGGAGAGGGGCTTCTGTGTCTTTTTGTATGTATTATATTTTATGTCATTTGTAGTACTGCAGTGTACTCTATGTCCTTGAATCTAAGACAAACTTCTCATGTGGGAGGCAAATAAAGAGAACCTTGACTGTGACCTTGATCTGTGCTCAAGCCACAAACCTCAAGCCACAAACCGCAACCTCCGCTCTCGCAACCTCCGCTCTCGCAACCTCCGCTCTTGAAACACTAACCACCCCCATGTTTTCAATGTTTTTTATACGCCTTTTTTAGATGTGTCGTTTTATTTTGTCACTTTGAGATTTGTTTCAAATGTAAAGTGCAATATTAAAAAATATATTATTATTATCTTAAAGAGATAGTTCACCCCCAAAATGACTTTTTGGAGACTTGAATTCATGGATATTTTTTTGTTTTTGTCGCATTCCTAAGCCAATAATTTGATGACCAGCAGCGGTTCCGGTAGGAGACACAAAGGGGACTCTTTGTGTCTCCTACTGGAGTCAAACTATTCAAATCAAAATTATTGGCTTAGGAATGCGACACAAAAAAATAATGTCTCCATGGGGTGACTGATCGATAGAAAGAAAGTCATTTTGGGGTTGAACTATCCCTTTAAAGGGTTTTAAAGAGTGATAAAAAGGAAATGGTGTTCCTCACTACTATAGTATAAAAAAAGATTCAGGAGAACGCAGAGCAGCCTCCATTTGTTCCCTGTTGTTTGCATCCTCTCGTTTAAAGGGATTGTAGGCAAGTTCAGAGAGAAAAAAAAGAAAAAAACTGT
The DNA here is from genome assembly GCF_963454915.1 of Gymnoscopelus microlampas. Classification (NCBI taxonomy): domain Eukaryota; kingdom Metazoa; phylum Chordata; class Actinopteri; order Myctophiformes; family Myctophidae; genus Gymnoscopelus; species Gymnoscopelus microlampas. The sequence goes on along the minus strand of NC_139944.1, from coordinate 49,423,854 downwards.
TGTCAAACACCGCCCCTCCAGCAGTTCGTTTCCCCGACCACCAGGGGGTGACGCAGGGGGGACTTCTGAACGGGCCATGCCGAAAATAGGTTGCTTTATTCGGATACAATGCGTGCCACTGCTCGCCCCTGCCGGTTCTCTGAATTTTTATTTTTAAATAGGCTCTTTCATGATAAATTGACCACATATATGAAGTTAAACAACTAAATTCTATCCTAACGATATCTTAAAAGTAAATTCTGTGCCTCAAAAAAGAAGTTTGAGAGCGTTTTAAAACCGAAAGTAAAAAGTTCACACGGACGCGCACGGACGCGCACAGACACGCACATGCGTGCGTTAATTTACGTCCCGGATACCCGGATGTCAAAACATAAATAGTAGGGAAAATACGGATTTCAGAAAGAGGACTGTGTTTCAATGCAGGAAAACACCCCAGCATCATTATATAGTGGCTGAAAGAGGGGGGGAAATGCAAAATATATATATATATATAAATATTTTTTGAATTTAGGCTTAAAGGACAACTTCACCACTTTTCAACATATCTTCATATACTAGTCCTCACTAATGCTCATGATAAAATGATTAAAAAAAAATCTACTTGATCTGTGTCTCATAGGAGGGCTGTGGACAGTCCAGAAACCCTACCAGTGACATCATCGTTAGGCAGGATTTTCTTTCCCCAAAAAGATTTTAAAAAATGTATTCAGATTTTTATTAAGGCGAGAACAATGGGATCTATTATTGCATTGCAACTTTCCAGGAATACAAAGCCTGCAGTTTCTATTAGCTTGGATTCCCCATCGATGATGTCACTGGTAGACGGGTTTTTGGACTGTCTACAGCCCTCCTCTGAGACACAGACTGATTAGAAAAAAATTGTACCATTTTATCATGAGCATTAGTGAGGACCTATTATATGAAGATATGTTGAAAAGTGGTGAAGTCGTCCTTTAATGTTGCCTAGAATCCCTTTAACTTCTTTGTATGTCTTACCTCCTCTAACCACATGTGCTACTATTTTTACCCCCCCCTCCCCCTCCCTTTATCTCCTGCGGCCCAATAAGTGTCCTATACTGTCTCTGACAAGCAGCAGGGAGCTAAGCCTCATTGCAATGCAGCACACAGCATCATGGTGACAGGAGAGCATCTATCCTACTTAGAGGACCCTCTAGTCTCTCTTCATAATGTGCTACGATTGAGATATAAATGTATTTTAACCCTTTCAATCCGGGAACGCATATACTGTACTGTGTAATTTTAGATTTTGTTTTAGCTGTAACCATTATTTTATACTTTGGGCTATTCAAAAAGATACAGATCTACAAGCTCATTTAGCGTGGAGTGCCGCGCTATGAGCTTATAGATCTGCTATTTATTTAGTTTTAATCGCGAAGATTTGTGCAAATCTTTGAATATACATATTTTTAACTCAAATCTTTGCTTCTGGGGATTCTACAAATGTCTTCTGAATCAGTTTTGGGAAAAAAAAACATATGTTGCTATAATATCAGTGGTTCCCAAAATTTTTGTTTGGGAACCACTGATGTTAAAAATGTATTTGTCCGCGGGCCCCCCCATATCAAAATATTTTGTTCCAGGGACTCCCAGAAACAAAGATTTGAGTTAAAAATGTATATACTGTATATATATCCTGTATATATTCAAAGATTTGCACACATTTTCACGATAAAAAAAAAAATGCTGATCTACAAGCTCATAGCGCGGCACTCGGTGCCGCGCTATGAGCTTGTAGATCAGCTATTTTTTGAAAAGCCAAAGCCATCTAAAATGACACAGATGCATTCCCGGATTGCTTGGGTTAAACGCAGTTGTTTTGGCCTCACTGTCTTTTCTATTTGCATATATGGATGCAGTGAGGAAACCTCAGAAACAGGTTATTCAGTTATAGGAATAAAATCTAAAATGTTACGTTGGCCGTGTGTGTATAGAGCTGGCAGTAGAACAATAGGACACAATGCTGACCATACTGGGCAGACGTGCATGTCACCAAAATGTGTATTCTGGCCAACAGCAGCTCATCTGGGCTAAGTGGATTTCTGGCATTTGACATTCTGCAACACTATGTGTGTGTGTGTGTGTGTGTGTGTGTGTGTGTGTGTGTGTGTGTGTGTGTGTGTGTGTGTGTGTGTGTGTGTGTGTGTGTGTGTGTGTGTGTGTGTGTGTGTGTGTGTACTTGCCAAATGTCCCCGCAAGTATAGTCGAATTTGAGAAATAACTAACATTTTGGGAGGTAGGCTTACAATTAGGAAAAGATCCAGGTTGGGGTTTGGGTAAGGATTAAGCATTTAGAGGTTCAGTTTATGGGTTGAGGTTGGAGTTATATGCCTGATTTATACCAAAGTGTTGTGCGCCAAAAATAGCAAAACCTACAAGCTCTGTTTTCGTCTTGAGGCTTCGGGTTAAAATAGCAAAAATAAATGTCTTATTTCCACTTTGTTTCATTATTTATAAAATGAATAAATAATATTTATGTCAGTCATTACAATAAAACAGTTCAATTTCTTTAAGCCCCCTCCCCCCATCCATCCCCCCATCCAGGGACATCAACCACGCAACAAAATCACATAAACAGACGCATGAAATAGAGAATAAAATACAAATACGGACACATGGCGCAAAACACTAACCTGACTCCACGAGATGGGGCGGTATTGAGTTCACAGGTTCACAAGTTGTGAAACAAATGTGTGAAGCAAGCTTCTTCCATCTGGCTGAGTCAGGTTAGCAAAACAAAATAATAAAAAAAACAAAATCGATAAAAAAATAAATGTCTTTAAAGATGACATTCATAAAGTCACTGTCCTAAAACGTTGATGTCCTCACAAGAATAGTAATGCAAAGGTGTGTGTGCGTGCGTGCATCCGTGCGTGCGTGCTCATGGCTTGACAGAGCACTGATATCATTGCTGACAGCCACTGTGAGCGGCGCGTGACCGTACTGTCGTATAACTGGTTTTATATGCATCGTCCACCTGTTTTTCATTCTCTAAACGACACCGTGTACGCCGTCTGACGGTCTGAAAGCCACATGGATAATGTTTGCGTGACCTTGAATGACGTTACTCCCTCTAAGTGATGTGGACATGTCTGGGTATAATGGATTTAACCACTATAATGATTGACCGGAGTCCCTCAGGGCTCTCTATACATGACTAGTGTATTTTCTGTTATTGAGGGGAAAGCTTTTGCAGGAAATAGCAGATCGACAAGCTCTCGACGCTTTCAGTGAAAGCTTTCCCCACAATACAGATGCTGGGGTTTAAGACGTTAATAATGCCCCCTTGACACACATAAATCAGTATGGATATCATTTTAGACAACATAGCTACCAGGAAAAATGTACTAATTGACCTACAGTATACAGTAGATGACTGATAATAGCTCACAGCGCATTCGAACCGGTAACGCATCTGTCTAACCCCTTTATCCATATTTTATACTTTGGCTATTTAAAAATAGTAGATCTACAAGCTCATAGTGCGAGCTTGTAGATCTGCTATTTTCAAAAAAATCTTTAACATTTTTGCAAATATATTTTTAAAGCGAACGTTTGTAACTGAAATCTTTGCTTCTGGGGGTGGGGAGGGTCTCTGAAACAAAACATTTTGAGATGGGGGTCCACGGGCCAAATACATATCTAAAAATGTGTTCTAAATCCTAACAGTATGTTGCTATATCAGCGGTGCTCCAACTCTTCCATGTCAAGGACCCCCCAAAATGATATTTGGCCGCGGACCCCCATCTCAAAATATGTTGTTCCAGGGACCGCCCAGAAGCACAAATAGAGTTAAAAACGTTCGATTTAAAACATATATATTCAAAGATTTGCAAAGATGTGCACGATTTCCCCCCAAAAAATAGCAGATCTACGTACAAGCTCATAGCACGGCACAGAGTGCTTGTATATCTGCTATTTTTTTTATAGCAAAATACATCTAAAATGACACAAGATGCTTTCCCAGTCTAAATGGGTTGTTAAGCAGGCAACATAGTATACGTCTTGCTAAAAATGAAGCTTGGTGAGGTCATATAAGAACTAACACGATGTGGTTGCAGAGAAACCTATAAAACAAACATCTCGAACAGCCTCAGAAATAGGCTCTATGCACAAGCAGCCATATTGGGAATGAATTGGGCCCCTTCCTTACTTCCTTTACAGGTGTTACCATAATACTAATTAAGGCTCTGTTCCATTTAGTGTGGCATAGTGGTTGTCTTATTTTCGAGGACCCCCATAACTCTGAGAGTGTACAAATGGAACCAAATGGACCCTTACGGGTCCATTTGGTTCCATTTGTACACTCTCAGAGTTACACACCCACCATAAGGGGCAATTTGGGAACCAAAATGGAGTGTTTCCAGTGAGCCATCATGCGCAATATCAGCACCCCGACCAGAATGGAACAGAGCCTTCATTAGTATCATTGGTAACACCTGTGAAGGAAGTAAGAAGAGACCCAATTTACATCCAATATGGCTGCTGTGCATAGAGCCTATTGGCCCAGACCCAATATGACAGACCTGCGTACAAAAACAGATTGAGAACTGAGATGAAAAGGATGTTTGCATGCGGTGCGGCGTCCAGTACAGGGTTGTTTTATGTGATAGCGGGGGGGGGTAATCGCTTTCTATACTCTCTCTCCCACTCTCTCTGTAACAAGAGCATCCTCTTCAAAACGTCTCACACAGTCTCAAGAATAATTGGCTTGCCTACAAGCTAAGCCAAAATAATCACTTTAGTCCCCGTCTAGCCACCAGAGCTCCTGTCTGGCTGCGTTTACAGCTGTATGGCCCTTGGCTTGCCATCTCATTTATGCTCCCTATTCATATACTCTTCTTGACTCCCCTCCAACGAGACACCACTGGTGGAAAAGTAACTAAGTACATTTACTCACGTAGGCCTACTGTACTTAACACATCGGGTGCCAAACACGGTCTGAACCGTGTGTTTACATAGTGGCGGTTCCGAAGCTTCGGTGCCGAACACGGTCTGAACCGTGATTTCAGTCTTTTTGTTTTTTTCGTTTTTCTCCGCGCGGGCGGGGCTAGAGCAGCTCGGAGCACCCATTGTAATCCTGCGAAGGAAGTGCCAGATCGCTCACCGGAAACACTTTTTTTTCCCCCATCCGGTTCCTGTCTATTTCCTACTTTGAAACGCCTATATCTCCGAATCTGTTTCCTGTGGGGAAAAACGGTCATGCGCGATGCGCTATCCACCCCCCGTTGTAACTCGGCAGGGTAATGTTATGGTTCCAGCCTGTAGCCAGGCTCATGGCAGAACATGAATCGATGCTTTTTTTTGCGTGGATTTGCTTGTAACGCACGTGGAAACAACAAACAGCAAAGCGCAGTCAATGGGAGAATGCTGGCACCCACGGTAAGTTGTTATGAAAAAACGCTGGCACCCGATGTGTTAAAAGGGATAGTTCACCCCCCAAAATGACTTTTTTTCTATCGAATTCATGGAGATTTTCTTGTTTTTGTCGCATTCCTAAGCCAATAATTTGATGACCTGCGGACCGGTTCCGGTAGGAGACACAAAAAGTCTCCTTTGTATCTCCTACCGGAACCGCTGCCTACCGGTCCGCTGGTCATCGAAAAAATTGGGTCAACTATCCCTTTAAGTAAAACATTTGGTTACTTTTACTTGACTTGAGCACCTCCATTTTGCTATACTTTACACTCCTACTCCTCTATTATCTCAGAGGTAAATATTGTACATTTTACTCCACCACAAATATTCAGTTAACAGTTACTTTACAGTTTAGAATATTACAAAACATATTACTATTCGAAAATAGACGATCTACAGTAGGCTATAAGCTTGTAGATCGGCTATTTTTTTTAAAGTGTTTCGCATTTTTGAAAGAGTAGAGTTTTGAGTACTTTTACTTTGGTATACGTTAATTATATTTGGATGCCAATCATTTCATACTTTTTCTCAAGTAAGTCATTTTGAATCTAGTCTACCCTTTACTTTTATTACTACTACTTTTACTTATTAGTAAAGTAATAGAGTACCTCTTCCGCCACTGTGAGACGCACAATAAAGTTCAGAGAGATAATTCAACGGCTACATTTTACTGAGCACAAATTTATGTTTGCATGTCGTCGTTTATAATGCATGCGTTTCATCTGTGGACGAGCAGACGCTCTTATCCAGAAGGACTTACAGTACAAAGCACAAGATCAAAGTAAATGGCATGAACCCTAGTGGGATTCATTTAGTGCTTCAAAGTGACAACAAGGATACCAGGTAAACATCAAAGTTATAGCAACTGTCTAAACAAGATGCTATCTAAATAACATTTCCTAACATTTGTGATAAACGAAAAATGTATCTCAACTAGAACGGGGTGCTCCACCACGGAGCAGAGGTGGAAGTACTCACATTTTGTACTTGTACTGTAAAAGCAGCAATACCACAATGTAGAAATGCTCTATTAAAAGTACCAGTATTCAAAATTGACTTGAGTAAAAGTACAAAGGTAATGGCATCAAAAACTATACTTAAAGTACCAAAAGTAAAAGTACTCATTAAACAGAATGTACCATTTCACAAGTTTTCAAAATGAATACAAATCTTTTGAAAATAGAAGATCTACAAGCTCACAACGCGCCATGATGCGCCGCGTTGTGAGCTATTTTCAAATAGCCGAAGTATGTATAGGTCTGAAGTGATTAATGTATGTTTTACAAAGTAACTTAAAGTTTTCAAATAATTGTAGTGGAGTAAAAAGTGCAATATTTGCCTCGCAGGTGTAATGGTGTTGGTGTAAAAGTATTGAAAACTGGAAATACTCCAGTAAAGTAAAAAATACCTAAAAATTGTATTTGCACTAGGTTAATTCAGTTCAAAAATGTATTGGAACCCTTCTAAATTGTACAGAGCAAAGCTTAAGAACGACCCAGGTTGCTGGAAGTGCTTGCATGAAGGTACACGGACCAATGTCTATGGGAGGTGCAGGAGTTTTTGATAGCAGTACATGATTGTATGCAGAGAATTGTTGATCAAGGAAAGTATTCCTTTTGATATCCGCTCATTCATACTGGGAGATCCCTCCATTTTTAAAGACATAACCCCTTCTACATAATGTGGAATGGGTCCAAACAGCTATAATGCTGGGTAGGAGACTGCTATTCCAACTATCATCAAAACTCATCAAACGCCACGCGTATTTTATGAATGGAAGTTTATTGAAGCCCGCACTGCTCGAACCTACAGTGTCAACCATTAATGTGCTCAAACATCGTGTCATCTGTGTCATCATTAGCACAAACAGTCCAGCGCTAAAACAACATCATGTCATAAATGACCGGGTTGTCAGACACCGCCAGGCAGGGGGAGCAAATTTGACACTGATGAGCAGCACTCCTCTCCAAAGACCAACTTGAAAACTTTGGGATCAAGTGTCTTCCTGCATGGGTGTACCGGGTCTAAAAGCTTTGGCGCCAACAGGCCCAGCAGATTCGGAGATTAGCTGCATTAGCTCATGCTCTAACTCACCAACAGCACACAACCTCAAAAGATAATTGGCCTGCCCACACACCCAGTATCACAAAAGCACTCATACGTAATCCCTATAGACCCCATCAATCCAGCCACTTCACTTTCAATTTGTGCTGCTCCCAGTGGTGGAAAAAGTACTCAAATTCTTTACTTAAGTAAAAGTACCAATGCTGCAATGTAAAAATACTCTGTTACAGTAAAGCCTAGAATTAAAAATGTACTTGAGTAAAAGTACAAAAGTATTGACATCAAAATGTACTTGAAGTACCAAAAGTAAAAGTTCTAAATGTTTGAAAATAGCAGATCTACAAGCTCACAACGCGTCGCATCGCGACGCGTTGTGAGCTTGTAGATCTGCTATTTTCAAATAGCCTATGTATAAAATAGGGCTAAAGTGGTTAATGTATGTTTCATAATATAATAATTTATATCTGAAAAGTAACTAGTAACTAAAGCTTTCATATAATTGTAGTGGAGTAAAAGTACAATATTTGCCTCTGAGATGTAGTGGAGTAGAAGTAAAAGTATTGGAAATTGGAAATACTCAAGTAAAGTACAAATACCTCAAAATTGCACTTAAGTACAGTACTTAAGTAAATGTACTTAGTTTATTTCCTGCAGCCCAATTATCATTTCTTATGTTGTTGATGATCTGTATCAGTAGTATTATTTGATCAGTATGTAGAATGTGAACCCAAGATTCAATATTTTGTATTGTTACAGGTATAAGTAGCCTTGGAAACCAACGGTCCCCGAGCCATGTGGCACATCGGGGCAGGAGCCTATACCTACCTGTTTCTGTAGCATGAGGTTCCTCGATATTGCAGTGTGTGTGTGTGTGTGTGTGTGTGTGTGTGTGTGTGTGTGTGTGTAAATATGAGCATGTTGTGATCAATACTGTTGCATATTGATTTTCAATGTTATTATTCATTCATATGTGCTTTTCATTCTCTATGACATGACACGCAGCGTGTGCAGTTTGAAAGCCACATGGATGATGTTTGAATGACCTTGAATTACCTTTCTCCATCCATTAATAATGCACCCCTTGACACACACAGAGACATGCAATCAAACACACACAAACATATAACTAACACATAAATCAAGAGCTAAGTATGCAACTACTACTAAGTTCTATGAATTCTGGATGACTGCCAGCCAGAGCTCTCTGTCACTCGGAATTTCGCGAGAAGATTCCGCAGGGAAGTCATTAACGACGGCGTGGGCTTATGTACGCTGGGCTGGCTACTGCGTTCCACGCCCACCTTCATCATGTCACAGCTGTGACTTTGTTGATATTAATTACTCGACCTGCACGTGCGTGAGTTCGGATATCATTCAGGGTTCAGCACTGCCTCAGGAAGAATGAAATAGAACCACACGTGCACACATTTCATGCATGGCTTTAAACCTGAAGGGGGCCAAAACTTGGTGTGTGATGTCTCAAAGCCTCCAGACCCATCCACCCTCCTTCTAATCGAAAGGATGTTGAATGCCTTGTTGGTAAACAACAGTCTTGCATACACAAATGTATATTTAGTGTAAACATTTTTTTTTTTAAATGGATTTGTAATTGTAATACATAACACCTAGCCTGGTAAACCCTCCCTCCGGAAATCTCATTTCCATTCGATGTCAGGAAGGAGTCTGGCATGAACGCCCATTCTGCAATATTGGCTGCGGGCAGGAGTTGGGCGGGAGTAATACCGTTGACTGACAACCCCTTCAGCCAATGATCGTTTTTCCCCTTCAGCCAATTGCAGTGGATTTTTACGACCTCCGTCACTAATATGACGCAGCGGGACTTTTGAGACGGCCCAGCCCAAAATAGGTTGCCTTATGCGGATACATGCGTGTCACAGCCCGCACCTCCCGGTTCTCTGAATTTATATTTTTAAATAGGCTCTGTCATGATTAATTGACCACATATATGAAGTTAAACAACTAAATTCTATCCAAACGATATCTTAATAGTAAATTCCATGCCTCAAAAAAGAAGTTTGAGACCGTTTTAAAAACAAAAGTAAGAAGTGAAGGCACTCGCAGAACAACAATGGCTGCCGTTCGTCTTTTTTCGGCGTCACTCAGGCTTGCACTCGGCTTCATTCGGGCTCACTCGAACTCGCCACCTGATTGGCCAACGTAAGCTGTCAATCACAGAACGATGAGCGACGACGCTGATAGGCGCGGTTAGGTCCTGATTTCGCTGGAAACTCCCCAATATTGCAGAATGGGCGTTCATGCCAGACTCCTTCCTGACATCGAATGGAAATGAGATTTCCGGAGGGAGGGTTTACCAGGCTACATAACACCCACCCTACCATTCAACCTTTCAGTATAGTCAGTACTTGTGCTTATCAAGTCGTTGCAGGCAATGTGGCGTATACAATGAACAGAGCACAATAGATATATTAAGCCATTATGCTCCTGTTAAGTGATTCAGTGATTTCTCTTTTTTTCAAAAGGGCACTTCTGGTCTAGCCTGGGACCAGACGAATCTGCGAGTGCAAAAAAAAATTGCACTCTGCGATTTGGGTCTGGCACCGCTCCATAGAGAATCCATTTCCTGTTCCAGAAGACGTGTGTAACCAATCAGGGCCCAGTATTCGAATATGGGCGACTGTAATTTAGGGGCAGTGGTGGCCTAAAGGTTAGAGGAGCGCCCTCGTTGCCGGAAGGTTGCCGGTTCGAATCCCTGGACCGGCAGGACAAATCTGGGTGGGGAAGTGAATGTTCACCACTTCCCCAACGCCACTGAAGTGCCCTTGAGCAAGGCACTGAACCCCAACTGCTCCAGTGGAGCTGCGTAGTGGCCAACAGTATAAGACTGTGGTTGTACTAGTCAGCTCCCAGGTTTTAATGTGTGTTTCTATGTGCAGGGCGTTGCTGAAAATGAGCAATTGTGCTTAGCTACTACCCTGGGTAAATAAAGAACAAAAAAAAAAAATTGGTAGCTGGTTGTAGGTCTAACCAATTGCGTCGAGGGCCATTGTTTTGATCCCGCCCCTTGGGAAACAAAACGTCCTCATGGAAGCACCAGACTCATATCCACGCAGTGATATAGTCTATAGCTACGCCAGGCTACTTCTGGTCAAGAGGGCAAAGGGCAGGTGCTCTAGCACCACCTAGAGTCTATCTGTGCACGTCCCTGTACACCCACCCTACCATTCAACCTTTCAGTATAGTCAGTACTTGTGCTTATCAAGTCGTTGCAGGCAATGTGGCGTATACAATGAACAGAGCACAATAGATATATTAAGCCATTATGCTCCTGTTAAGTGATTCAAGTGTATTACCTTCAAGTACTCTTCATGTAGTACAGTAGTCAGGTCTCTGTAGCAATCACTGCTCAGTGTTGCGCTTCCAATCAGATATTGGAAACTTAACGACTGGAATGTTTCACCTGTGAAAGAGAATACATGTGCAGAATATTAAATGACAATTCAGGCAAAGTCAAATACTAAGACATGAGTGGGTATACTACATTAAATGGCACATAGAAAAGACATTATCCTATAATATTCATTACAATTTTGTTGACCCTCATCAGAAACAATGTTTTACTTAACTGTTGATTTGTTTATATTCTCCTAGGACTGGATGATACATGAAAAATGTATATCATATAGTCCATGGGCCAGACCAGATGTCAGTACCCCTCGCGGTGGCAAAGGTTACTTATTTTTTTAATCCATGTCTATAATATTTTGGCATGATAATTGCCCTTCCTGAGTCACAGCTAAATGAGTGTCATCAGCTGTTAAAGTTACCCTAGCCCATTGAAATAATAGCATTTTAGTCGTAATGGCTCATGTTCAGGACATATTTCAAAGTTTTATGATATTGGGGACACTCAGCAATAATTTTAAGGGGACACATGAGCTTTCATTTACGCCCTTTAGTGAATATTTATGAGTACATCAGTGGTCTCTGGAGCTCTTCAAACTTTTAATCAGACCCACATTTCCACAATTTCCGCCTAAATTATATTTTTTGTCCTGTGGCATCAAGAAACATCAGAGACACAAAATGTAAAAAAGAAAATGGAATACTAGCACGACTTCCAAGGATTCAGGAATGTATAATTTACCCATATTATTTCTATCTGAGGTGGTGTTTTAAAAAATGTCAGGAGTGGGAGGTGTTGGACCCATATATGCAGGAACTCAAAAATTCAAACATCAAACGCAGGAGATGAGGATCATGATTAATAAAGACTTTACTGACGAACGACAGTTAACACAAGCACACACTGAAAACACACAACATGTCAACAGACATACTGAGACTCTGACTAACAAACAGGGACCCCGACACACTACAAACTGAGACCCAGCACGCAAAGACACAGACTAAATAGTCTCTGGGGCTCGTCACCCAACCAGGCTCAGCTGATCCTCACAGGTGACGTCACTCGGAGCAATCAGGCTCTTCTAGGCCAGTTGTTCTCAACCTGTGGGGCGGGAGCCCCAGGGGGTACCCAGTACCACATGATTTTTGGGGGGGGGGGGTCCCCAGATGACAGTGAAGTGATAATTTAAGGACTTTTAAAACCTTTTTAATACGAAAAGGAAAAAAAATGAAATGAAAAAATACCATTACTGCATCAAAAGTAATCAACAATTACAATAACATTTTGAAAATAGCGATCTACAAGCTCACGACGCCTCGCAACGCGAGGCGTTGTGAGCATGTAGATCGGCTATTTTCACAATATTTATCTGTGGAACTGGATCAAACTACATTTTATGCCTCAACTGAACTCCTACAATTCCAAGAGCTGTCAGGGTAGGGTTAAAATATGATTATTTTGTGGGGTCACGGCCTGAAATGGTTGAGAACCACTGTTCTAGGCCACAGGGAGAGGGGAGAGGAGATAGGCCGAAGGGAATTAGGAGCAGGGCAAAGTCACAACAGGGCAGAATAAGGCATAACTGACAGGGAAGGGGGGCACAGTCAGCGGGGACAGAGGCCAAGATCGTGACAAAACAAGCAGTTTTAATGAGAAATAGACAGGTCAATACAGCTACATGGGGAAAAAATCTATTTTGTGGATTTTGATTGATTTTATTGATATATTTTTGCCTTTGTGTAAATGCACAAAGAACTTTTTTTTTATGCTGAACTTGTATTTTGATTGCATTGTTGTAAAGCACGCCCTTCACTTGACTTGACAATATTCCTCCTCTCTGCTGAAGTCTGCTTCATGGACCACTGACCACAACAACAACAACAACAACAACAACAACAACAACGGTCATCATTGTGGTGTTAGCTGTTAGGCTTTTATTGTGACAGAGCTAACAGGATGGATGACACCGGATGTGGATGCACTGCTGCTCATTCTACTCGCAAATAACATGGAGAGACAGACCTGTAATAAAGTAACCACATGCTCTAAACCGTCTGATTACTTACACTACGCTTACCACGACATGGTGTCAGAACGTGGGCAGCGGTAAAGAGCTAGTTTGAGGTTGGAAAGAGTTTTTTTTTCTTTTTTGGAAAGTTAACGTCTGCTAGCGGCGAGATGTCAGGAAGCGACGGCGACGGTGATGCACCGGTAGCACAGCCTGCACAGCCACAGCTACAGGCTAATGCTAACGCTCCTCCGAGCGCTACGTTCACCATCCAACCACCTGAAGCATTCGACTTTGCAAAACCTCAGGACTGGGAGCGATGGATACGCAGGTTCGAGAGATTCAGACTGGCCAGCAACCTCCATCTTAGCACTGAAGCTAACCAGGTGAACACGCTGATCTACTGCATGGGGGATGAAGCAGACGACATCCTACGCGGTCATGATTTATCCGACGCACAGAGACAGCAGTACACTTCGGTAAAAGCCACACTTGAAACACACTTTGTGCCTAGAAAGAACGTGATATATGAGAGGGCAAGATTCAATCAGAGAGTGCAGCAACCAAACGAGGCTGTAGATGCTTTCATTACTGCATTGTATGCCCTGGCAGAAAACTGCAAATACGGAGCACTCCGCGACGAGCTAATAAGAGACCGGCTCGTAGTGGGGTTGAGAGACACCAGTCTAGCTGAGAGGATGCAGTTAGACAAGGATTTGACGCTCGAAAAAGCGGTCAACATGGCCAGACAGTCCGAAGTGATTAAAAGGCAGCAAACAGACCTCAGAGGAGGGAGTAGAATGGATATTGATGCAGAAGACAAAAACCATTCACCCCAAAGTCCCCTCATCAACCAATGCACCCATCAACAAAACCACAGCCATCATCTGATCGCCAGTCATGCTACAGATGTGGAAAGTCCCCTGGTCATGCAAATGCACAGTGCCCAGCCAGAGAGGTAACATGTCATGCATGTGGAAAGAGAGGTCATTACAGTAAAGTATGTAGATCTACCAAAGCAGTGCATGCTGTAGAAACAGAAAGTTGCTATGATGATGATGATGACACTCCCTTGTTCCTAGGCTCAGTAGATGCAGGTTTAGACCCATGGTATGCTGATTTGACTATAAGGGACCATAAGGTCAGGTTTAAGATAGACACAGGAGCTGATGTCTCAGTTATTCCAGCCCAGACCTACTATGCCATTGCTGAGAGCAACACACAGTTAGCCAAGCCTGACAGACCACTATTTGGCCCGGGTCGCATGCTTCTATCTGTTCTAGGCAGGTACAGAGAGTCACTATGCAAAGGAGAGCAGGTGATACAGGAGGATGTTTACGTTGTCAATGACTTAAACGTAGCCTTGTTAAGCAGACCAGCAAGTGTAAAGCTTAAACTAGTCTACAGAGCAGACAGCATAGACAAGTCAGAGATGGAAGAGTCCTACCCAAAGTTGTGTCAGGGTTTAGGGTTGATGCAGCAGCCATACACTATTAAACTCAGGCCAGACGCTATTCCCTATTCCCTGGCCACACCTAGACGGGTCCCCATCCCTCTACTCGACAAAGTGAAAGAGGAGCTTAAGAAAATGGAGGACATTGGAGTCATCTCCAGAGTTGAAGAGCCGACCGACTGGTGTTCGGGCATGGTTCCGGTGCCTACAAAGACTGGCTCAGTGCGCATCTGCGTCGACCTCACCCGCCTCAACGAAGCAGTTTGCAGAGAGAAATACATATTGCCTTCAGTTGAGCAGACAATTGGATCTCTGGCAGGAGCCCAGATCTTCAGCAAGTTAGATGCCAACAGAGGATTTTGGCAGATTCCATTATCCCCCGAGTCGTCACTGTACACAACGTTCATAACTCCCTTTGGGCGCTTTTACTTTAACAGACTGCCCTTCGGCATAGCGTCAGCCCCAGAACATTTTCAGCGGCGCATGTCAATGATTATCGACGGGCTGCAGGGAGTTGTATGTCACATGGATGACGTCCTCATCTGGGGGAAAGATCAACAGCAGCACGACGTCAGACTGCACACTGTCCTCAACAAGCTCCAAGAAGCCGGGGTCACACTAAACATGGAGAAGTGTGAGCTAAGCAGACGTGAAGTCAAGTTCCTAGGTCATATTCTGTCAGCTGACGGTGTGCAGCCAGATCCAGACAAGGTAAAGGCTGTAATGTCCATGAGAGAGCCGTCCAACACAGGAGAGGTTCGCAGTTTCTTGGGAATGTTAAACCAGCTGGGAAAATACATTCCAGGTCTAGCTGAAAAGGACAAGCCGCTGAGAGACCTTCTCTCAAAGAAGTATCAGTGGGTCTGGGGCTGTGCACAACAGAAAGCGTTTGACGAATTAAAAAATGATCTCACGTCACCTCCAGTGCTGACACTTTACGACCCCAACAAAGAGCTGAAACTGTCTGCGGATGCCTCTTCCTACGGACTGGGGGCGGTCCTCCTACAAAAGGAGGGAGAGCAGTGGAAACCAGTCGCGTACGCATCACGCTCTATGACAGAGACAGAACAGAGGTACGCCCAAGTGGAGAAGGAGGCGCTAGGATTGACATGGGGGTGCGAGCGTTTTAGAGACTTCCTAATTGGGAGACATTTTGCCATGGAAACTGACCACAAGCCACTTGTCAGCCTGCTAGGTCACCAGGCACTAACTGATCTTCCTCCCAGGATCCAGCGGTTTCGACTTAGACTCATGAGGTACAGTTACACAATCTCGCACACACCTGGCAAAGCCCTGTTTACAGCCGACACTCTCTCACGCTCACCTGTCAGTCAAAACTCAAGTTCAAAACTGACAGACAACAACTTAATGGAAGACACAAACATCTATGTGGATGAAATCATCAATAGCATGCCCGCCAGCTCTACTTACATGGCACGACTGAGAGAGCGACTGCAGGAAGACAGTGTTTGCTCAGAGGTCATGTCATACTGTCAGAGAGGATGGCCTGACCGCAGCCAGCTCACAGGTCCAGTTAAAGCTTACTGGCTGATAGAGCTGTTCTTACGGTACACAATGGACTCCTGCTCATGGGCTCCAGACTAGTCATTCCCACAGCGATGCGCAACTCTGTCCTCGATGCACTACACGAGGGACATCAGGGGATGACCAGGTGCAGGGAGCGGGCCAGAGAGACGGTATGGTGGCCTGGCTTGAGCGGCCAACTAAACGAGCTGGTAAGAAATTGCAAAACATGCATCAAAGAGCGTGGCAATCCTGTGGAGCCATTAATGTCCAGTGAGCTCCCAGAGAGACCATGGCAAAAAGTAGGTTCTGATTTATTCACACTCAACCACGATAACTACCTACTAGTAGTGGACTATTACTCTAGGTATGTAGAGATTGCCAAACTAACTCCCACACGATCTCAGGATGTTGTTGTGCATCTCAAATCAATATTCTCTAGACATGGGGTCCCAGAGATTTTTTTTTTGTGATAATGGCCCCCAGTACTCTAGTCAACAGTTCAAGGACTTTGCAGAAGCCTACGGGTTCAAACATGTCACTAGTAGCCCTAGGTTCGCTCAGAGTAACGGTGAGGCAGAACGTCACGTTCAGACTGTGAAACAGCTGCTAAAGAAAGCGAAGGATCCGTATCTGGCTCTGTTGGCCTATAGAGCTACACCACTTGCTAATGGCTACAGTCCTGCCCAGCTCCTCATGGGCAGGAGACTGCGCACTCCAGTGCCCCAGCATTCCTCTCTACTCACCCCAGAGCTTCCAGACAGCACTGTTGTGGCAGCTAAAGAAAGGGAGAGGAGGGTGAAGGACACTGCAAATTTCAACAAAAGACACCGTGTGAGAGATCTAAGCCAGCTCACACCAGGTCAGCCAGTGTGGATTACAGATACAAAGTCTCAAGGCACAGTGGTTTCGCCGCACTCTGCTCCACGTTCCTACATAGTGGACGGGCCTTCAGGCACCATCAGGTGGAACAGACACCATCTTGTCCCTTTTCCAGAGACTGTACCACACACACCTCGCACTGCAACACTCAGCACACCACCCCAACCAGGGGAGCCTGCACTGGGTTCTCCAGAACGCCCTGAGTCAACAACACAGACTCCCAAGGGGCACACACCTGTCCGTACACACACACACGGCCCTACCACTAGGTATGGCAGAGTGGTGGTAAAACCTCACAGACTGGACTTGTGAACTGGGGGGGGAGACAAATGAATGTGAAAAAAACAAAAAAAACAATGTAAGGATGAATGTTGAATAATGTTGTTGTTTTTCATGAGACGCATTGCTATGTTCTACGAGTGCTATGTTCTATTTTGAGTTAATACTAACTATGTGACAGTCTGTTCAGTTTTATAAGAAAGGGAGATGTGGTGTTAGCTGTTAGGCTTTTATTGTGACAGAGCTAACAGGATGGATGACACCGGATGTGGATGCACTGCTGCTCATTCTACTCGCAAATAACATGGAGAGACAGACCTGTAATAAAGTAACCACATGCTCTAAACCGTCTGATTACTTACACTACGCTTACCACGACAATCATCATTCACAATCTCCCACACTTGTACTGTGTACCAACGCCACTCTCCGGTATCAATGCATGGCCTCAACCCACAGAACTGCAGAGAAACCACTCAGTTAAAGGAGAATTTTGGACTAAAGTTTTCTTACATTTTCTATGATGTTATGATATCTTAGGATGAATGGTACAGTAGAAAAATTTCATAACTCCATCCCTGGTCCGCCACAGCTTAAAACGTGCATATTTTAAACGCTTTTTTTTTTTTTTAGATATGACGTTCATAGTGACGGAACACTATGCAACCAAAATAAAAATAAAAACCTAAGATTGAAATCTCGAGATTTCAATCTCGTCTAGCGTGACTTAGTGTTCTTTTTTGACAGTGTTCTAACCCAGGATGGAGTTTTTCTACTGTACCATTCATCCTAAGATATCATAACATCATAGAAAAGGTAAGAAAAAATTAGTCCAAAATTCTCCTTCAAGTGTATAGCTGCGATGACAGCATAATGTACAGTGTATGGCCTACTTTTGTTAGTTTATTGTTACTTTATGAGGATGGTGAAAACCAGAAATAGAGAACATGTTGTGGACCTCAGGATTCTTAAAGGAGTAGTTCAACCCATCAGAGTCTCCGGTGTCTCCTACTGACCAGCCAACCGGTCATCGAATTATTAGCTTAGGAATGGGACAAAAACTAAAAACTCTCCATGAATTCGAGGCTTCATGGAGTGTGTAATTGATAGAAAATAAATAATGTTAACATGGTATAACATAAATCCTTATTTTGTTGAATGAGGGGTTAAAGGAGTATTTCATAAAGGCAGCATTTAGATTTGTATAGCAGTGCAAAGACACTTTTTTCTTTTTCTGTTATTTTTAGCATTATATGTCCATTTTCAACATCAATGTTTAAAATGTAAAAGCAAAAGTAAAAGTAAGCTACCTTTGACTCTGGACATGCTGCATATTTTAGTATGCAGAATGAGACATAGTTGTAGCCTGGCTTCAGCCCCTGAATCACTAGCCACGACCATTAAAGAAAATATTCAGGCTAAGCGATTCAGGGAATAATGGAGTGAAACAAAATAGAAATTCAGGCTGAGTGTCAGGCTAAAAGAGTTGGGGAATAGTTGAAAAAAATCAAAATAGATGAATGGATGTTTGCATGCTGTGTCCTGCCCAGTATGGTTGTTTTATATGACAGCAGGGGGTATTCCCTTACTAGAAAGCAGGCAGATGTACCAAGGCTCAATTAGAGCTGACTGCTCATTGATCCAGAATGTGGAAAGAGGGACCCCCTGCTGTCTTCACAGTTCACTGACTTCCATACACACACCATAGAACCCATGCTGTTGACATCGTCTGTTTCTACTCACTCACGTTGTGCGTTGGTGGTATAGTGGTTACCATAGCTGCTGCCTTCCAACCTATAGGTTTGATTTCTGGCCAACGCAAGCCATTTTCACTGCACTGAACCAGTGTTGCCAGATTTTGCGACCAGATCTATGAAAAGAAGCCCAAAAGAAGCGACACATGAGCACTTTTAAACTTATATAAATTTACATCGGCTATTTTCAGAAAAATCTTGGGAAAAAATTAAAACGTTTCAAATATTTTTGGAACATTTTAACAACACAAATCTGGTACGGCCCGGGGGTCCCTAGCACAAAATGTTTTCAGATGGGGATACGTGGACAATTACATATTAATTTGGGGGTCCTTGACATGAAAATGTTTGAGAACCACTGGTTTAAACATTAAGGAAACAAGCCCAAACTAGAAAAAGTGCTCCTCGGAGCACAGGTCTCCGCCAGGTCAGGTACGTTATTGTGGCCTCCTGGTGGCGCTATAATAGGTCAATGTGAAAAGGATGCCATTTATTCTTAGGTCGTTCACGGCAATCGGACACTGCATTCATGATTTGAGACATTTTGTTCCAAAAATGTGTTTTGCTAAATTAGACCTGCTGGTGGCGCTATAACAGGCCAATGTGAAAAAGGGTGGCATTTCTTCCTTGGCCTAGTGGGAATGTGTTTGTGAAATTTCACGGAAATCGCAAGCTGCGTTCAAGATTTGAGGCATTTTGTTCAAAACGGAGCAATCCTGCTAATTTTGGAAGCGAACCTTAGCCAATGAGGATGGAATTTGGGAAATCGGACAGATCCGTGTTGATCACATGACTATAGAGATACTGTGTACCGATTTGCATGACGTTTGGATAAAATCTGTTGGAGTAATGTAAAGAAATGGGTTTTGCACAAATCGGCCTCCAGGTGGCGCTATAACAGGCCCATGTGAAAATTTTGAGGCAGAGGTTCTGAATTGGCATCCAGGGAGTGTGTGTGCACAGTTTCGCAGCGACCGGGCCAACGGTGCCAGAGATTAGCTGCTAACACACGGACAGGACACACACACACACACACACGGACGGACGGAGGGTAAAACATACTCTCTCGCCATGCCTTCGGCCTGGCAGAGACAATAAGCAACTACACTTTAGAAACAAGCCCAAAGAAACACAACCTGCAACTACCAATATTTGCAAGCAACTTTACAGAAAAAAACAAGCCCAAAGTCACTTATAATAAGTGGGATGGCAAACCTGCACTGAACTAACATTTATTTTAGCATAGATGCAGCAGTGGTTCAGGAGGTAGAGCAGAATAGGAAGGTTCCATCATCAGCTCCTCTTGGCTTCATGTCATAGACTGTGAAAAATAATGGATGAAGGGAGTCATGACATAACCCATTGGTTTATACAGACCCATTTGGAAGCCACTATTTCAGCTAATTCAAATGCATTCTCTTTGACTTTCCAGTCCCGAATGGAACCGGAAAATGAATGCTGGGAAGAAGGGCAGTGAGGGTGGGTCTTCACTCAGTGGAACCAGCAGAAGGATACCTTCTTAATAATTAATAGGAGCATAATTTACAAAAACGCATATCATGATAACTGAAAGAACACTTTAAAGCATTTATGAAAATGTTTACTAAGGTAATAAAACCAAGTGTAAAGTTCGGTCAAATACCCATAGACTTGAATGGAATGAAAATGCCCCTCCTGCAACCAGCAGGAGGGGAGACAGCGACGCCCTCTATAGGCCATTAATGAAAACTGCAGCGTTTTAATTACTTCCGCACTGGCTTCATGTTCAAGATGGAAAGCTTTCCGCCTGCCTCATGTAGAAGACAATCATCATCCATTTATACGTTGGCTATTCAAAAATAGCAGATCTGCACACTCACACTCCCTTGGTGACGCTCTGTGAGCTTGTAGATCTGCTATTTTTAAAAGATCTTGAACATTTTTAACAATAATCTTTGCTTCAGAGGGTCCTCCTTGGTGTGTGTGTGTGTGTGTGTGTGTGTGTGTGTGTGTGTGTGTGTGTGTGTGTGTGTGTGTGTGTGTGTGTGTGTGTGTGTGTGTGTGTGTGTGTGTGTGTGTGTGTGTGCAAGGGGCCCCCATACGAGATTTGTGTTGTTAACACAGCGTGTCACGATGTGACGCGTTGTGAGCTTGTAGATCTGCTATTTTCAAATAGACGATCTAAAGCTGTAAAACTTAGCTTCTTTTGGGCTTGATTTCATAGACCTGGCCGCTTGTTTCTCTTGCAAAATCTGGCAACACATCTACAACATCTACCTGCATTACACCTGTAGCATACTAAGGAGGAGGTGGACAGATATTGAATGAAGCACCAGAAAGGGGCAATGGCGCCGCCCTGGAGAAAGGGCCAAGAATAAGGTGAACACAAAAGCA
The DNA here is from genome assembly GCF_963454915.1 of Gymnoscopelus microlampas. NCBI lineage: Eukaryota > Metazoa > Chordata > Actinopteri > Myctophiformes > Myctophidae > Gymnoscopelus > Gymnoscopelus microlampas. Next base: position 49,402,693 of record NC_139944.1, on the reverse strand, counting down.
GTCCCTCTGTGCACTATAAACTGACTTTAGAGACCCAAGTCTAGCCACTTTGTACCGCTCCTGCCTGGCTGCACTTAAAGGACATTGAAATGTCAGAGGGCACACTTTGAGAAAAGCTTTATGCCTCTTGCCGTCTCATAGCTCAATAACTGATCAGACTCTTGACTCCTCTCCAAGGAGACGCACAGCAAAGTTCTGAGTGCTAATTCAACTTTGACATTTTACTGTGCAAAAAGAAAAATGAATTTCTATCTACCTATGTGCACTATGTGCACTTTTACTTTTACTCTTTACTCCTTTGTTACTGTGACAACCTGCTTGTTTCCCCCCTGGGGAATCAATAAAGTCTCATCTGTGTTTTGTTTCCTGTTGAGTTTTCAATGGACCAGCAGGATCTAAAATTTACAATTTTATGATTTTGGCGTTTAGCTGACAGCCTGACACACTTTGTGACACACTTGCAAGTGCAAGATCAGAGTAACCAAGCCTAGTCAACAAATGACAGGGTAAATGTAAGTATAGAGTGCACATAAAACAATGAACCATTTTAACCTGGCATCCCTAGTTTAGGAAATAAACTGTCAAAAGAATTGTCAAAAATCGTCCAAAATATCAGATCTACAAACTCAACGCATCATGATGTGACGTGTTGTGAGATTGTAGATCGGATAATTTCTCTATTCTCAAAAAAGTTTTTGTTGAACAGGGCTTTAGTGGTTAAAGGGATAGTTCACCCCCAAAATGACCTTTTTTTCCATCGATTACACACCCCATGGAGACTTGAATTCATGGAGATGTTTTAGTTTTTGTCGCTTTCCTAAGACAAACATTTGATGACCGGTCATCAAATTATTGGCTTAGACTTGGCTTAAAGCTCCATGAATTCAAGGCTTCATGGGGTGTGTAATTGGAAATAAGTAATTTTTTGGGTGAACTATCCATTTAAGTGCTAAAATCTACTGCAGTGGAAAAGATGATGTCCTCATTGACAATAGACACCTATTATACTCTTATTCTATTCCACTTATGCTGACTGAATTCATACATGTGTAACAGCGTTAACAAATACTTTGTTTATAGTTCAATTATGTTAAACTTGGGACACACAGCCATGGCTATTTATATTGTATTTAGTTTCATTAAAATGAATTCATAAAGAATATCTGTGCTTCATCTAACAGGGTTATATGGAATTAGTTTGTGTCTTAGCAGCAGACAGGAGACCATCTCGCCCTCAGCATAGGATTCCTCGCTACTGAGGCTTACCCACAATGCAACACAACAAAGTAGAGCTTCAGAATAAAATGCATCACAATAAGATATGAATATCCATCATGGCTGTGTCCCAAGTTTATCATAATTGAACTATAAACAAAGTATTTGTTAATACTGTTACGTACACCCCCTTCTTGTGCACCCCCTTCTTGTCATCAAACCAAACGAAATAAAATATAAACAGCCGTGGCTGTGTCCCAAGTTTAACATAATTGAACTATAAACAAATAATGTGTTAACACTTAGACATAAAGTATGTGACATCGTGCTGAAACGCAGCACTCCCCTCTCTCTGCACAGCATTGACCAGTGGTGGAAAAAGTAACAAATGTTTTACTTAAGTAAAAGTATCAATACTGCAATGTAGAAATGCTTTGTTAGTCCAGAATTTAAAAAGATATATTAGTGTACAAGTCCTAAATTATTGGTATAAAAATGTACTTTAATTACCAAAAGTAGAAAGTGCTCATTATGCAGAATGCCCCATTTCACACTTATGTTTTCAAATGTATAAAAATCCTTTGAAAATAGCAGATCTACAAGCTCACAATGCGTCGCATCGCGACGCATTGTGAGCTTGTAGATCGGCTATTTTCAAATGGCCGAAATGTATATAGGGCTGAAGTGGTTAATGCGTGTTTTGTAATGATAATCAAAATCTACAAAGTAACTAGTAACTAAAGTTTTCTAATAATTGTAGTGGAGTAAATGTACAATATGTGCCTCTGAGATGTAGTGGAGTAGAAGTAAAAGTAAAAGTATTGAAAATTGGAAATACTCCAGTGAAGTAAAAATGCCTAAACATTTTACTCAAGTACCGTACTTGAGTAAATGTACTTAGTTACTTTACACCACTGCCAGCAATATATACAGTAGCCTATGTGACATCCTGCTGAAACGCATTGACAAGCTCCCCATGCATGACCCTGATCCCTCAAAGGGATTATCCTGGGCAGTGGGGAAAACACAAGACTTTCATTTCTTGTCCACAGGGCATCCAGAGCGACTCACAACACGCACGATCAGAGTCAATGGCATGACCGTGTCAACAAAACGACAGGGTTAAATGTCACGCAGTTAGGTGGTGCACGCACATCCAAGTATTGCAACGGGTGCTGGATCCAACTGAATAAGTATAAACAAAGAAAAAGAGTCCGCACACCGTCTTACTGCTCCCGACAATTTAATGAATAGAGTGGTCAACTAGAAAAAGTGCTCCTCGGAGCACAGGTCTCCGCCAGGTCGGGTAGGCTATTGTGGCCTCCTGGTGGCGCTACAATAGGCCAATGTGAAAAGGGTGCCATTTATTCTGAGGACGTTCACGGCAATCGGACACTGCATTCATGATTTGAAGCATTTTGTTCCAAAAATGTGTTTTGCTAAATTAGACCTGCTGGTGGCGCTATAACAGGCCAATGTGAAAAGGGTGGCATTTCTTCCTCGGCCTAGTGGGAATGTGCGTGTGAAATTTCACGGAAATCGCACGCTGCGTTCATGGTTTGAGGCAGTTTGTTCAAAACGGACCAATCCTGAAAACTTTGGATGGCAACCTTAACCAATAAGGATGGAATATGGGAAATCGGACAGATCAGGGTTGATCACATGACTATAGAGATACTGTGTACCGATTTGCATGACGTTTGGTTAAAAACTGTAGGAATAATGTGAAAAAATGGGTTTTGCACAAATCGGCCTCCTGGTGGCGCTATAACAGGCCCATGTGAAAAATGTGAGGCAGAGGTTCTGAATTGGCTTCCAGGGAGTGTGTGTGCAAAGTTTCGCAGCGACCGGGCCAACGGTGCCGGAGATTAGCTGGTAACACACGGACACACGGACACACGGACGGACGGACACACGGACGGAGGGTAAAACATACTCTCTCGCCATGCCTTACGGCCTGGCGGAGACAATAACAACGTTTCGGCCGGTGTGGCCTTTGTCAGGTATACTGAAAAGTGTGAGGAGACTGGTATAAAAAGAACAGAGGAGGGCAGGATACGCTAATCACTGAGTGCAAGCAGCACAGTGCAAAGAAACCAATTTACTGTCACATGCTGCTGAGGTGAGATCCCAGATGCAGAGTGCAGCAAGGCAGGTAGGGATCGAAAAACACAAGATGGGGTTTTAGTACAGGTGAAACAGGTTACAAACACAAGCATTTTCAAACATAAACAAACATGCAGAGACAGACTGGGGAACAAGACTGATATGCTTTACAAGTTTGGTATTATCGTTTAGTTTCTTTTGGCATAATAATGGTTCGGTATGTCCGTTTTCTATTCTAACTCGTGGCGTGACTAGCGAGACAAAACAAATTGATTCTCATTACGTGGGGAAAAAAAACAATGTGACGCCAACCGGAACACACCAGCGGAACCACAATTCTTTTTTTCCTTTTTTCTAAACCGGATCACACGGCTAGTTTTAGAACGAATACCAGGCTTTCTTCTGAGGTGGAAAGTCTGGTGACGCGAGGTTATGTTCAAGGTACATGGCTGATTGAAGCGCTTTTCTGAAAAGGTCAAATGGGTAGAGAGGCATCAATTTAATCACATAGTTTCCATTCCATGTGGTTCGGCTGCTTCGGCACATAACGTATGGAGGAGTTCATCTAGCACTAGCGTAATGATAAGTGATACTTAATTGATATCTGTGGGATAATTCAATCTCTGCATGATATGACCCATCCTGACCACAGTGGGCAGCCTGAGCAGCAGGGACCGGCTCCAGGCAGCTCTATCTGGCCCGCCTGTGCCAAGGGAACTGGCAGGAGGGCGATGTCACTGAGTCCAAAGGATTGGCAAGCTTACCACGCCTATCACAAAGCTTTGATTAATGCAGGATGCAGATTCTTAAACATGCATCATTTAATAAATGGAACTCACAAAATAAGTTTCGCAGCGTCTTTTAATACATCGCTGTAACAAGCACAGACACGTGTTACTTTATACTTTACGCATCTGTGTCATTTTAAGATGTCTTTGGCTATACAAAAAACAGCAGATCTACAAGCTCAGTGCCGTGCGATGACCTTGTAGATCTGCAATTTATTTTTTTATCTTGGAAAATGTGTGCAAATCTTTGAATTATATATATAGGCTTTATGTTTTAAAGCGAACATTTTTAACTCCGATCTGTGCTTCTGGGGGGGTCCCTGGAACAACATATTTTGAGATGGGGGTCCGCGGCGAAATACATATCATTTTGGGGGTCCTTATCATGTTCGGGGGTCCTTATCATGTTGGAGCACCACCGATAACAGCATACATACTGTTAGGATTTAGAAAACATTTTTAGATATGTATTTGGCCGCGGACCCCCATCTCAAAATGTTTTGTTCCAGGGACCCCCATGAAGCAAAGATTTGAGTTACAAATGTTCGCTATACATACATTAAAAGAAGCCGGAAAACATATTTTGTGTTAAGTTACTGTATTGATCTCCGTGGGGAAATTCAACCTCTCTACGTATAAACCCATCCTGGCTATTAGGAGCAGTGGGGCAGCTAGCCTCGTGTAGCCAGACTATATCACTACGTGGATATGAGTCTGGTGCTTCTATGAGGATGTTTTTTTTCCAAGGGAAATCAAAACAATGGCTCTGGACGCAATTGGTTAGACCTGCAACCAACTACCAATTAATGTCTCCCATATTTGAATACTGGGCCCTGATTGGTCACCCCAGACTTCAGGAGCAGGAAATGGATTCACAACGGAGCGGTGCCAGACCCAAATCGCAGAGGGGACTTTTTTTTTTGGGGAGACTATGGGGCAGCCACTTAGCAGCACCCAGGGACCAGCTCCAGCTCTAAAGACCTGTGCCAAGGGCACTGGCAGGAAAAGGATTGGCACGCTCACCACACAGAACTTTGATTAAAACTCTGATTAACGCCCTTCTGGACTTTGGCCAGCTTTACAAATATTCATTTCGTGAGAGTGAATGTTCCTTTTAAATAAATATCTATGTCACTGACATGCACGTTGAGAATAGATTCTCGACAAAAAGACATGCATTAGAGAGACAGAGGTGGAATACAGGAACTGGGTTGAACAAATTGCAAATGCTGTGCTGTTGCAGTGGTGGAAAAATACTGCACTTAAGTACAATTTTGAGGTGTTTTTTTACTTTCTTCAGTATTTCCAATTTTCAATACTTTACCGGGTCATCGGTCAGTAGGAGACTCAATTGAGTCTCCTCCACCGGTCATCAAATGATTGGCTTAGGATGTGACCAAAAACAAAAAAATCTCCATGAATTCAAGGCTTCATGGGGTGTGTAATTGATAGAAAATAAGTCATTTTTTGGGTGAACTACATGTGAGTACATGTAGTTCACATGTAAAACATGTGAGTACTTCTTCCATCACTGTTGGTAAGGATGTGGAGATGTATTATGGTGATGCTGTGTTGTAGCGCTGTACGTGTCTCACGTACAGCGCTATAACTCATTCAATTCACCTTCAGTATATTGCACTTGTTTTTGATAGTTTACCTTGTGTCTGATTGAATCAATTCTATAACAGTCAAGCCTATAACAGTGTAGCTCTACCTTGTGATTATGGCTTGCAAGATTGTTTTTTTTATGACGTACGAAGAGGCTTGCCGACCTTATCAGTCGGGTTTAATAGCTTCCTAAACAGCCAGTGATTGCTCTCTCTCTCTCTCTCTCTCTCTCTCTCTCTCTCTCTCTCTCTCTCTCTGCCACTGTACAGATGGAAATCATATCCATGGCAAAACTGAAACAAATAAAAAGCTTTTAGCTGGTGTCCCTATTTTGGGCATGTCAGAGCTGATATTTTTTGCACGACACTGTCATTATGACAAAGTATAGATATAGGGCCTAAGTGGTTTCAAATATGAGATGTTCGTGTCACAACTGGGTGTGAAGAGGAAGTCTATACATGCCAGTGGGTTGGGCCAGCAGCATTTTACGATCTCCAAGTGGTTTGTGTTTTTTTTGTTGAATTTCCGTGGAAGGACATTCCAGTTCTGGATGCAATAAACAATTCATGAGAAAAACATGTTTATGCGCTTTGGATGCTGTGGAGCAGTAGCACAGGGGTGTAAAGTAACTAATTACATGTACTCAAGTACCGTACTTAAATTACAGACAATTGGAATATTTCCAACTTTTACTTCTACTCCACTACATCTAAGAGACATATATTGTACTTTTACTCCACTACAATTATTTGAAAACTTGAGTTACTATAGTTACTTTGTGGATTTTGATTATTATTACAAAACATACATTAACCACTTCAGCCCTATTTAAACTTTGAAAATGGCCGATCTACAAGCTCACAACACGTCGCCATGCGACGCGTTGTGAACTTGTAGATCGGCCGAACAAGTATAATAATACTAATATAATAACAGTCATTATTTAACTGAGATATGCTAGTGGTCCAGAGCTCAAAAAAGATTGAGAACCACTGATCTATTCCTTTCCCATGGTTCCCTTATTCTGTTCTCTTCTTCTAAACTCATGTTAACTGATTCATTGGAATTTATGTATGAGCAAGCAGACACATGCGATTGATTACGGGCACATTTCCTATTAATGGGCACCACGGGGGTGCCAGAGGGGGGCCTGGTGCCCTCAGTTGCAAATTCTGCCCCCTCAGTTGAAATTTTATGTGAATATTGTTTTGCTATATAAAAAATGATATTTTTTATATAAACACATATATAAACATTTCCCATCTGCCCCCTCAGTCCTTTCATCCTGGAGCCGAGCCTGAGTGACTCAACCAGGAAATCCGGTACACGCTCTCCCTTGAGATTCTAACTCCCTTTTCTGTGGAAGTTCTGACTTCTGACTGACTTCCCAGTAACTGACAACATCAGACGCGTCCATCATACGTCACCAGGTCATTTAGTGCACTGTTTCTCAACTAGTGGTCAATACAAAAATTATTAAAAAAACATACAACAGGGGCGCCCCGCTGGCCTAGTTGGTTCGACTCCTGGTCCCGACGACCTTTGCTGTGTGTAACCCCCCCATCTCTCTCCCCATTTCCTGTCAGCCTACGGTCCTGTCAAATAAAGGCATACAAGCCCCCAAAAATATCTTTAAAAAACATACAAACAAAATACAAATCTTCACTTTCCTACTTTACTAAATGCATGGTCAGGGACCACGTGCAATACCTTCACGAACCACCAGTTGAAAACCCCAGCCTTACTACTTGCCAGCCTTACTACTTGATCATACTACTCACACAGGCGTCAAAAGTAGCAGGTATTTCAGCTCGAAACGAGCTTGTGGATCTGCTACATTTGGTGTTTTTGAATTGTAATCCTGAAAGTAACAGTTTTGGACATACAAGGTTTTCACCCGACACAGGCCGACAGAGACGATATAGCCTACAAGATCTGCTATTTCGCTGTTTGAAAATGAAATAAGAGTTTCCAGAACTAACGTTTTAGTATCACCTCCTGTGCCGGGTCCAAATTATAGGTTCTGAGAATCTTATGTTGAAACCACGCCGCCACAAACCAGAACCCGCGAAATACCTTTCACGGCGCAGCACGGCTCACTTACTTCTTGTAGTTGAAATGAGCTTCAGAATCAAGGGCATATGGTATGCCCTTGATTGACTGGAGTATTTCCCATTTTCAATACTTTTACTTCTACTCCACTACATCTCAGAGGCAAATATTGTACTTTTACACCACTATTTGACAGCTTTAGTTACTAGTTACTTTAAAGATTTAGATTATTACCACAAAACAAACATTAACCACTTCAGCCCTGTATATATTTCGGCCATTTGAAAATAGCCGATCTAAATGCTCACAATGCATTGCGATGCGACGCATTGTGAGCTTGTAGATTGGCTATTTTCATGTGAAAGAACTGTCGTTCTCTGTCGTTCTCGGCTAACATCGCATCAGTGACACGGTCCTGCAGATTCCTCCTCTACAACATCAGGAGGATTCGCCCCTTCCTCACGGAGAAAACAGCCCAGGTGCTCATCCAGGCTCTTGTCATCTCCCGCCTGGACTACTGCAACTCCCTCCTTGCTGGTGCTCCGGCATCAGCCATCAGACCTCTGGAGCTTGTTCAGAAAGCTGCGGCTCGTCTGGTGTTCAACCGCCCCAAGTTCTCCCACACAACTATCCTTCTCCGTTCTCTGCACTGGCTCCCCGTAGCAGCTCGCATTCAGTTTAAAACCCTGGTGCTAGCCTATAGAGCAGTGAAAGGAACAGCTCCTTCTTACCTCCGGGTTTTGGTCAATGCCCACACCCCTGCCCGACCACTCCGGTCTGCCACCTCGGGGCGACTGACTCCCTCGCCACTCAACGGTCCTTCTGGTCGATCGACACGGTCACGACTTTTTTCTGTTCTGGCCCCACAGTGGTGGAATGAACTTCCCACTGATGTCAGGACAGCAGAGTCACTGCCCATCTTTCGCCGCAGGCTGAAAACCCACCTCTTCAGGAAACACTATCCTTCCTCTTTGCCTGGCTTACTTGTTGTTAACTAGTTGTACGAACTCTTGTTTTATTCTTGTATTGTTTTATTGGATCTTGTTTAGTCGATACACTTATTTGTTTTAGCTCGTGCTCATTTGATTTTGCCATTTTTGTCTCATCTGTTTAAGAAAGTAGGTAGCTGATATATTGCACTTTTACCTTAGCGCTAGGTATACTCTTGGTTGCTTGTTTTTGCAGGAAATGTACTTAAAACTTCTGGTGATTAGTAGTTTTCGTTCCCTACCTATGTTGAATACACTTATTGTAAGTCGCTTTGGATAAAAGCGTCTGCTAAATGACTGTACATTACATTACATTACAGTCATTTAGCAGACGCTTTTATCCAAAGCGACGTAATGAAAGGGGACATTCTGCACAATGAGTGCTTTTGGTACTTTAAGTACATTTTGATTCAATTTTATTCAAGTAAATTTTGAATTCCAGACTTTTACTTGTAACAGAGAATTTCTGCATTGCAGTATTGATACTTTTACTTAAGTAAAACATGTGAGTACCTTTCCCACCACTGATACCACAGTTTACTTGTATTCATGCTTTCCTAGAAGCAGGGCATGATCCACATTACCAGATCCGGCTATAGTGATGTTATCAATTTGCACAATCCTCTCTTATGCAATGCTCTCTCTCTCATAAGAATACATACTTGCGGTTACTAATTGGATATGAGGCCAGGGGTTAAAGAATGGAGAATGTCAACCTCTGTTATGATGTATTCAGCCAAGCTTGTCTTCTGTAACAGCTCTCTGCCACCTAACAGGCTTCAAAGAACATGGGGCTGTTAGTGGCTTTCCTCTTTCATGAAGCTCCATCTCTAATGAGACCTACTGAACCCAGGAACCAGTGAACCGAGACCCATACGCTCTCTCTCTCTCTCTCTCTCTCTCTCTCTCTCTCTCTCGATATTTTCTACAGCCTTCTGTGAACTCTGAACCACTCAGGAAAAGAGGCATAGGAAAGTCATAGAACCATATCCATTGGTTTGTTATGATCCTCAAGATAAGAAGACTTGTGCACACCTACAAAGGCCACAGGTGCGTAGGAGAAGACCAGGCAAGGGCCCAAACGTACTGGAAGAAAAAACCTTTCTATCATGATCCTCAAGATGACAGACACACACACACACACGCACGCACGCACGCACGCACGCACGCACGCACGCACGCACGCACGCACGCACGCACGCACGCACGCACGCACGCACGCACGCACGCACGCACACACACACACACACACACACACACACACACACACACACACACACACACACACACACACACAGTAAGAGACAGCCTCAAATAAAGTACTGTAGCTATATAACCTCGGCACGGAAATGTCCAGCTCCTCTCTTCTCGTTAGGGTTACCTTGGTAACCATTGTAGAGCTGTGTTTACAACAGTGGTTCCCAAACTGAGGGTCGGGACCCTCAGGGGGGGTCATTATTTTGGGGGGTCCCAGAGATGATTAGCTTAATGAGCAACTCAACAGTAAACAAACCAACATACAGTATAAGTGTATACAGTGTATGTGTACGTGTCACTCTAAAGTTACAATTCAGGGACTTTTAAGAGCTTTAATACCAAATTGGCCAAATATTGTCAAATATTATGTAAGAATGAGGCAAACATTATGAAAATAGCCGATCTACAAGCTCACAACGCCTCGCAGTACTACAGACAGAACTACTGTAGTTCGGCTATTTTCACAATATTTATCTGTGGAACCGAGTCAAACTAAATGTAATGCCTACAATTCCAAGTGCTTGTCAGGGTGGGGGGGGTCCCCATTTAAAATATGATTCTTTTGGGCGGTCGCGACCTGAAAAGTTTGAGAACCTTTGGTTTTACAACACAATCCAAGTGAATGTAAAGTTCACAATGTGCATCACTTGAAACAAACAGTTCTTCAGCTTATTGTGACTAAAATCACTGCCCAAATTAACACGTGTAAGGAAACATGAGTGGAGTTTTCACAGTATGGGCAGGACACTGGAATTAAACCACTCTGGAACTCTGTGTGGTAGAGTGGGCTAAGCAATACTATGTATTTGCAATGTTATGGGTACAAATGTGGCTCCTGACCACACACACACACACACACACACACACACACACACACACACACACACACACACACACACACACACACACACACACACACACACACAGTTCAGTACAGCGTCACTCACTTCACACAGAAATGCCTAGAGATTATGTCACGTCAGCGCTATAAACATGCTTTTTCTGTCCTGTCAGCCTCCTTGCAGGAAGTTCTAAGCAGCTTTTCACGCCTCTCACCACCGCAGACAACCAGAATCTGGGCGTGTAGCTACGGTTTATGTGTTTGTCACTGCCTGCCTGTGGGAGAGGCTGTCCCCAAACGGCACCATAAAACACCATGCTCACATGAATTATCTCGCCATTTGCAGGCAATCAGGGTCTGTCCGTAGGTGGGAAAAACCACACTGATCTTCCCCCGGTGCCAGGCAGGGTGGGGGGGGATCACAAATATGAGTGTACACGTAATCCTGGAGACTTATGGTCTGGCACAATGAATGGTGTCCTCTCAGGCCAACATCAATAGTAAAAGCCTGTCATAAATTATGGAGGCTGCAGCATGGGGGACAGAGGGGATATGCCATATCCGATATGGTGATGCTAAAGAAGAGAATAAAGGAGAACAAAAGAGAGAGGGAGAGGGGGAGAGAGAGAGGGGAGAGGATGAAGGGTGGAGGAGAGAAAAGTTGTATGAGGGATGGAATAAGGAACAAAATTAATATGAGAGAAGTGCTCACATTAAAAGATCCTCAGTGCTAATTTACGTCCGAAGAGTGTATGAATAATAGCAAAAGCCCTGGCAAAAAGCCATTTGTACACTCTCTCTCTGGAGTAAAATTAACTAAGGATTTTACTGTGTGGGGATGAGAAGAACAGAGGCACAGAGGATAAGGATAATGAGTAAGAGAGAGAGACAGACAGACAGACAGACAGACAGACAGACAGACAGACAGACAGACAGACAGACAGACAGACAGACAGACAGACAGACAGACAGACAGACAGAAGATGGTGATTATGAGAACCATATGCTGCAAGACTGAATAAAGAAATCATTTGTTAATCTAATCTAATGGGAAATTAATTTCTTCACATCACAACATGCAGCAACCTTGTATGCTGTTGAAAATGAAGAGACGTACAGTAAATGAAAATATTACAATGTCATCTGATACAGTTTAATTCATGGGCAAATGTTAACCCAATTAATGCAATCAATGCAAGCCAATCAATGTTTTCGTTGAAATCGATATGAAGAGGGAATAGGAGTCGAGTCAGGACCATTGTTGTGATTTATTATTGAGGTTTGTAGTCCTATTACATGCTATGCTGTGGATTTTCCAGGAGGTTAAACATGGTAATTAGTCCAGCTAGCCAACTGTATTAGTGTTAAACCAATAGTAATCATACAGTAGCATGAAGTTCCTCATCACTGTACAACGTAACACAGTCCATGTAGTTGTTTGGAGGGCTTTGCAGGGCTTGTCAAACCAAACAAAGTTCTTAAACTATTTTATATGTTAGACACCACCGCCCACATACTGTAGTAGTCTGCCTAGCAACCCGGCGGCCAGCTCGAGTACAGCTGTGGGACTGAGGTTTTGCCACCAGGATTACCACTCGGTTTCTTCATTCATCCCCCTCCAACATGCTTTGGCAAATTAGTCACAGAGGTTTTGCCATGTCTTGCGTCAGCTTGTGTTTATGGTCCCTCAGAGAGGGATTACAGAGGTGTTCGTACCTCATGGCCTTAGTCAGCTCTCTTCAAAACTATCCATCGATCACGGCCGCCAGAAACAAGCCTTGGGCAGAATGATGAAAGAAACTAAATAAATCACGCCCACCTTGAACTTCTGACCAATCACACATTACGTGGTGTTTGTCTAGCGGAGGTGTTTGTTTAGTTAGAAAATCTTGGAAGTGCAAGAACAATAGAGTTATTATAAAACCTAGAGTGAACGGCGTAAATCCCCGGCCATTCATTTCAATGAAGTTGCTCACTCAACACATACTGCCTTTTTCCTGCTCCCTCCGTGTTTGGGCGAAGCATGCACAGTAGTGTCCATGCATGGGGCCCCTTCGTGTGTGCATGCAGTGGTGTCCATGGGACCCCTTCGCATGCACAGTGGTGTCCTTTATGCGTCATTATAACGTCACGAACTTCCTCCGCGCCTGTGTGTCGAGCCCATTCGTTAGAAACCCTTTTCGCTCGTTCATGTAATGAGCCCCGGCAGTGATCAAGTTACAGTACCAGAGTCGGCCACCAGGTATAACCACTTAATTTACTCGCCCAAGTTCTGGTGACATGGTAAGAACTGCCGAAGTTATCATGATGCAATGTTGTGCTTAATAATGTCCCGAGAGGGATCTTTGATATCAAATATCAAAGATAGAAAGAAAGAGGTGCACACTGTCTGGAACTTGCAATACTTGACTTAATAAAAAATAGAGGGAGTTCTTTTGCAAGTTCCAGACAGTGTGCTGGACCTCTTTCTTTGATATTTGATATCAAAGATCTCTTTCAAAACGTTCTGCAGAAAATGCCATGTAGTTGTACATTATAGCCGAAGCCGAAACAACTTTGAGTTCAGTTGGAGTATGCTGCAGCATGTCTGTCTCTTATATGTCATCATGATTTGTGTGCATGGGGATCTCATCTTAAACAAGCTCAGTGCTTAATGAGTCTCCCAGTTTAGTAGACCTTGTATTGTGAATTTGTACTTCCATGTACTGATGTTCTCATGTCTTACTAAATAAAGTACATCAATCAATTAACACGCTGCCCACGTGAAGTGTTTTGTCCTTCCTGATTAAAACATGGCTTTCTTCTGCGATAGATCTCAATAGATCTGGTTCAACATACACAAATTCTGATCAGAATGGGTGCCAGTAGTAGTCGATGTTCTACTTTGTCATGTATCCATTTTATTCAATTCAGCCACAGTAGCTATTGCCGTTGACCAGTTCCCTGTGCTATTTATCCCTATAACCTTTTAATGTAGTGTGGCTTTGATTGATTGATTGCATACTTAATTAACAGTTTGTAAAGGTACAGAGGTACAGTTATACAATAATACTAAAAGGATAACACAAAAAAGCCCTGAGGGCTTAGTTCAATTGTGGTCCTGTGTATTCAATTCATCAAGACATACAAAGACATGCAATACGATACAAGAAATCATTAATACTAGGAGTATATTTACAGAAAAATGTTCGGGGGGAATTTTGTTGTCCCCCACCTCAATATAGAAGATGATTTATTTGTTTTGTCACTGCTTAAATTCCAAGACATGCCGTAGTACTGAAAGCTATGCTTAATGAAATATTGCTTAATAGAAACTCTAGATAAAAGAGTAACCGGAACGCTCGCCCCCAGCTGTTCTTGTATTCTTGTATTCATTTGTCTGAGGTTAAGCTAAGGAATTAGGTTAGGTTTAGGCATAGTTTTACTGAGGTTACGTTTAGGAATAAGGTTAGATTTAGGCATAGTTTTACTGAGGTTAAGTTTAGGAATAAGGCTGGGTTTAGGCATAGTTTTACTGAGGTTAAGTTTAGGAATAAGGTTAGGTTTAGGCATAGTTGTACTGAGGTTAAGTTTAGGAATAAGGTTAGGTTTAGGCATAGTTTTACTGAGGTTAAGTTTAGGAATAAGGTTAGGTTTAGACATAGTTTACTGAGGTTACGTTTAGGAATACCTGGTGGCGACCATTCCGAGGTCGCCGGATTTGACCCGGGGCGAGCGTGTTTTGGGGCGAGCGTTCTTGTATTAAATAAAATATATAATTCATAATTTCACTTTAAGCTCAAGCTAAAACAACCAAATTTATCGTGGTTCACTGTTTAAGAGAGTTTAGAGGCGCACAGTTCCCAACCTTCTCCAAAGTATTTTAGGTGCACGGTTGTGACAAGTAATAAAACAAGCCAGCACTCACTAATCAAATCATCTTCTGTTTATTGATGCAGATGACGTCTTTCCCCTCAAGAAAAAGAAGATGATTTATTTGTTTTGTCACTGCTTAAATAGCTAGACATGAATAGGCTACTGAAAGCTATAAATGCTTAACCAGTAAAATACGTACTGCTGAGTATGCAAATTTATGAATTATTATAGGATGATAAATGAGTGAATATCATGCGTGATAAATGGGATGGATATCAATTTGTATGTTAATTACAAATAGGAAATACATCCATTACATCTTAATGTCATTTTTCTTCTCAGTCATCACTATGCATATTTAAATTTAGAAACACACATAAGGTTTCATTCTTTATAGTTTAAAGGGGCTACACCATGAATTTCTTTTTTTTTTTTGGGGGGGGGGGGGGGGGGGGGGGGCTCCCCAGTGTCTCTTGTACCCCCCAAAAAAAATATTTTTTAACATTCAGTCATTCATTCTCATTTCAGAGATTTTCAGAATGGGCGTGTCTGAACAGGCCATCTCAGAAGGGCAATGCAAGTGACATCACTTGCATTTCTGCCCATGTATTTTGACAGACAGAATTGCTCAGTAGCACCCCTCTGCCCAAAAGGACGTTTTGGTATTGCAGCTGAAAGTGCTTTATAAGCCAGAGAGAAGTTAGTTGGAATGAGTATATGTGAGGCTTGATTTAGGCTCAAACCTTTTGAAAAACGTTTGAGGGACATAAACAATATGATATTAAATATATATATATTTTTTTTAATTCATGATGTAGACCCTTTAATCATTTATTGTTCTTATTGTTGGGAGCATAATTCAAAATCTTCTACAGACTTGTAAAAGAAGGTCAATGCACACTTCAAAGGTTATAGTGACAGATGCATAGGACAAACAGAAAGGTCCAGAAAGGGATCTTTGACATCAAAGAAAGGTCCTGCACACTGTCTGTGTCTGGAACTTGTGTCTGGAACTTGCAATATTTAATAAAAATAAAGTTCCAGACAGTCTTTGATATTTGGTATCAAACATCAATGGTGTAAAGTAACTAAGTACATTTACTCAAGTACTGTACTTAAGTATAATTTTGAGGTACTTTTACTTTGCTGGAGTATTTCCAATTGTCTACTTTTACTTACTCCACTGCATCTCAGAGGAAAATATTGTACTTTTACTCCACTACAATTATTTGAAAACTTTAGTTACTGCTTACTTTGCAGATATAAATTATTACATCATAAAACATACATTAACCACGTTAGCCCTATTTTGTACCTAAGCTATTTGAAAATAGCCGATCTACAAGCTCTTTTCAAACATTTTAATACTTCTACTTTTGGTACTTTAAGTACATTTCCATACCAATACTTTTGTATTTTTATTAAAGTAAATGTTTAATTCCGGACTTTTACTTGTAACCGAGTACTTCTACATTGCAGTATTGATACTTTTACTTGTAAAACTTACTTAGTACTTTTTCCACCACTGATAAAAATAAAGTTCCAGACAGTCTTTGATATTTGGTATCAAATATCCCTTTCAAAACTTGTATAAGAGAAAGACACTGGAGCAGCTCGGACAATTAAACCTCTTTAATTAAGGTGCTAATGACATTTCGATGCTACTGCATCTTCCTCAGAAGACGTTAAACAGTATATGACAGTATAAATAAATAATTCAGAATCACCTGAAGTTCATGATGATGAATATTTAATGTTCACTTGCAACATAGATGGATGGCTCTATTCATGTTCTATTAATCCTAACATCACAGAGTCTGATGCACATTTACGTATAGGAAAGGATCTTCTTTCAAACTCACAGGGTAAAATAACATGAATATTACATAAGCCATATCGATATCATTTCCCCTAAGCAACATGACTTGTTTTTACTTGCATAATCTGCTTGGTTTGCATTTATTTAAGGATGATTATTTGTGCTGAATGTGTGATGCTGAGAGCTGTTTCATCATGCAAACGATATTTAAAGGGATATTTCACTTTCAAAAAAACTTTTGGTGATTGTATCGTCTACTCAGGCTTTTGTGAGCCCCACAGACAGTTTTTAAGTTGCTTGATTCAATATTTAGATATTAGATATTCATTTTATCAGACACGCCCCCTTCCTATACAAACCCATTGTAACTTCAAACTCCATTTTTAACATGTTAGATTCATCAAAAACACCCGTCCTTGGTTCACCCGTCTCCTACCGCCCCCCTAATACGCGAGGGGGGCGTGTTTTTTCAATTACTTTTTTCATTTATTTTTAATATTTTTTTTGGAAAATGAAAAAAATAAAATACAATAAAAAAATAAAATAAAATAAATGATAAAAAATCTCGGAAAAACACGGCCCCCTCAGGCATTAGGAGGGCAGGGTGAGTCACCAGAACCAAGGACTGGTGTTTTTGATGAATCTATCATGGTTAAAATGGAGTTTGAAGTTACAATGGGTTTGTATAGGAAGGGGGCGTGTTTGATAAAATGAAAATCAAATATCTAAATACTGAATCGAGCAACTTAAAAACTGTCAGGGGGGCTCACAAAGGCTTGAGTAGATGATAAAATCACCAAAAGTTTTTCTGAAAGTGAAATATCCCTTTAAATGGAGAGAGCACATACCCACAGAGCACAGGAACAACTGATAAAGAAGATGTCCGATATTTTGACATACTGTATAATACAGTTCTCAAACTTTTTCATGTCAAGGACCCCCACATTTTGTATTTGGCCACGGACCAAATACAAAAGGTAAATGGACTACAGTACATTTACCTTCAGACACCGGTAATGTAGTGTCTGAGGGTAAATTCATTATGGAAACCCATTTGCACTCAAAGTACCACAACGCAAATAAGATCTCAAGTTTTTTGGGGGGTGTTTTACCCTTTTGAAGGATCTGTGCAAATATACACTCAGTGGCCACTTTATTAGGTACACCCGTTCATTAATTATAATGCAAACAACCTACTCCTTCAAACACAGAGTGATGTTGCTGCAAGCCAGAATGTAAAGTAGTTTATGCAGACAGGGCCAAGAGGTTCAGTTATAGTTCTACCAATTTGTCAATGATTGAGCAGTCCTGCTGATGGCATTCGGCTTTTTCAGCTCTTTCTCTATGCACCACGCACGCACATGCACACGCACACACATACTCACACACAGACACAGACACACACACGCACACACACAAACACAGTGGTTCTCAAACGTTTTCTTGTCAACCCCCCCCCCCCCCCTGTTGTTAAAATGTTTAAAAAAGAAACGATTTATTTTCAATATTTTTGGAAAATAACAGATCTATGGTAAAGAAGATCGAAGATCGACTATTTTCTTGACTATCAAATAGCCAATGTATATAAGGTTAAAGAGGTTCAACTGATTTTGCTGCTATATTATTAACACATTTTGCTGAGGACCCCCTGTAATGCCCTCTAGGACCCCTGGGGGAGGTCCACTCCTCGGACCCCCACTTGTGAGGAGAACCACTGCTCTAACGCATTGGTTCCTTGGAGGGTTCCAAAATGCTAAATGTGTTATTATGGCATCAATCATTTCAACCACTTAAACCTATTACACTTTGGCTATTCAAAAATAGCAGATCTACAAGCTCATAGCGCGGCTATGAGCTTGTAGATCTGCTATTTTCTTTTTTATCGTGAACATTTGTGCAAATCTTTAAATAGATATATTTTTCAAACGAACATAACTCAAATATTTGTTTCTGGGGGGTCTCTGGAACTAAATATTTTGTGATGGGTGTCCGTGGCCAAATACATATCATTTTGGGGGTCGTTGACATGAAAAGGTTTGAGAGCCACTGCTCTAACGTATACGTTGGAAGTGAAGGGAGGGACACGTGACGTCATTATTTCCTCACGCCTCACTAACCCCAGAGCTCATGTCTGACGCCTCTCTCTCTCTCTCTCTCTCTCTGTATGACTTTATCGATCTGCTTCATCACACTCGCCGGACAGCAAGAGGATTTAGGCTGCATCATTTACTGCAGAAAGAAGACAGAGAGACAGCCGTTGAAATCCACTATATGACCTTCCATCAGTTAATAAGAAGGCATCGATATTTCCCATCACTCAGGGCCTCTGTTCCATTATCCTTGATCTATTTTGGCACACGAGCCGATGCCACTGGGGAAATGGACAATTCATTTAAGAACTGTATGTGGGCAGCAAGGTTGTCAGTTCGAATCGGGTGTGCACACACACACACGCCGCGTGCCAAGCCTGGTCCCGTTCTACCCCCTGCTGTCCCAGGGAAATGTCATACCCTATCTCCCATTAGCTTATTGTGACATGTCCTGTCAAGGTACATCATGGTCTGCATGGCTCTCTGCCGCCTGTCTTCGCTAAATTCCAAGTCCCCACACGACACCTCCACGTCACCTCCATCTGTGTTTTCCAAGTAGGCTACCTTCATATTTTGATTGACTGACGTTTTTATTGTACATGTACTATAGCATAGGCTATACCAGCGTGACATAACTATGAAAGTGACGACACTAGCGTTGACTCGTGGAAGTTCTCTTTCTATCTCAATGAGGAAGTTCCAATGTTTGGAACTATAGGAGGCAACATCCCGGCTTTGCGGCGAGATCAAAGCATGACACAACTCTCTCTCTCTCTATATCACTGGGCTATACATGAACATACACACAGTGGTCCATTTTATTATAGATACACACTACCAGGCATCGTAAAACCCTGATTTCTCCCCCCCCCATCCTTTTCAAGGTTCGATGAGTTGCACATTCAGAGATGCTACAACAAGCTCATCTTGTGACGCTTAACTTGTAGATCTGCAATTCGGCAAGGACTCAAGGGAGTGCGGTGCCCACTGTTGAGTTGTTCGGTTATCCAGTTGTCCAGAACCGCCAATCCAATAAGGACTGACAGATACAGAGATCTCTATATATGGGCATAAAAGGACACGGGTAGAGGGCCGCATAGCAGCCCAAACTCTAGATGTGCATAGGCCGAACCTTTATAGGCCTATATTAGAAGCATTTAACTATAAATCATAAATCAAGACTATAAATAAAGACTACTTTGTTGTGTGACGGTGTTGCTTGCCGACAACAACAGCTCTACAAGCTTTTGTCGGCAAACAGCATTAATATGCACGAGTGTTTGCACTCAAAGGGAACTTCAGTATTGGGTTTGGCACAACAACAGTGTCAATGACATAATCCTTTGGCAAACAACTGCCAGGTCTGATTTGGATAAGTCAGTCTCAGTTGGTCTCCGTTAATGGAAATAACAGTTGGCCAGGGCTCACATTAGTAAAAAAATCACGGCTCTTTGAAAGGAAATATTCTTTAGACTATACACTGAACCACTTGGGGGAACATTCAGCAGAAATTGCAGATCTAACACGCTCAAAATCGGCTATTTTTGGTGAAGAGATATGGTGAAGACCAGTGGTGTAAAGTAACTAGAACATTTACTAGTACTGAACTTAAGTACACTTTTGAGGAATCTTTACTTTACTGGAGTATTTCCCATTTTCAATACTTTTACTTCTACTCCACTACATCTCAGAGGCAAATATTATACTTTTACTCCACTACAATTATTTGAATAGGCTCTATGCACAGCAGCCATATTGGACAGAAATTGGGCCCCTTCCTTGCTTCCTTCACAGGTGTTACCAATGACACTAATGAAGGCTCTGTTCCATTTAGTGTAGCACAGTGGTTCTCAAACTTTTTAATTTCAAGGACCCCCATAACTCTGAGAGTGTACAAATGGAACCAAATGGACCCGGGAGGGTCCATTTGGTTCCATTTGTACACTCTCAGAGTTACACCCTCTCAAGGAACCATGAGGGTCCCTGGACCACACTTTGAGACCCACTAGTAGTGATGTGCGGGTCGGGTTTTTTCATGACCCGCCCTGCCCCGCCACGGAACCCAACCCGCCTCTTATTCTTATTAGGAATTGCGTGTGAGAGCGGCTGACCCGCTCACCTATGGAGCCCGCATAATTGCCTCTGAAATCCTGACTCGACCCACCCGCGCCGCGGGTTGACCCGCGGGTTACGGGTCGGCCCGCTCATCACTACCCACTAGTATTTCTAGTGAGCCAACATGCACAATATCAGCACCCTGACTCTGTTTGACCAGAATGCAACAGAGCCTTCATTAGTATCATTGGTAACACCTGTGAAGGAAGTCAGAAGAGGTCCAATTTTTCTCCAAAATGGCTGCTGTGCATAGAGCCTATTGACAGATGAGGAGAGGGAGTCAAGCCAGATCCAAAGCCAGGGGCTGTATGTGGCACAGTGTCACTGCACTTAAAGAAGATGTTCAAACAAAGCTTTTACACTGATATATAAAGCCCAATAAAGAAGTTTAAGGGCAAGGCATCCTTTAGGTGTATATAAACACTTGTGATCTCCTGGCAGGTTGTGGTCTGTAATATAAGACTAACTTTTGGAACGCCCTGCCCGAGGGCATTGTAGCCTACTGCTTAACGCCTAAAAAAAAACATGAAACCCGGTTGCTAAAATAACGATGATCATGATGGATAAATATATTTGAACATGTTATATGTTTATTCAGCTTTCAGCATGATCACAGATTTAAAAAGACAGGTGCCATTAAAAACACTGAATTATTTTGCTGATTACAATATAAAACTTCAAATGTACAAAATGCAATTGCCTATCTAAAAATCTAAGGATGAGGATTTTTTTTACTTTACTGGAGTATTTCTCATTTTCAGGCAAATATTGTACTTTTACTCCACTGCAATTATTTAAAAACTTAAGTTACTAGTAACTTTGCAGATATAAATTATTATATTGTAAAACACACATTAACCACTTTAGCCCTATTTTATTCATAGGCTATTTGAAAATATATATATTTATATAAATGTAATATTTTCAAACATTTTCTTACTTTTACTTTTGGTACTTTAAGTATATTTTGATGCCAATACTTTTGTACTTTTACTCAAGTAAAATTTTGAACACAGGCCTTTTACTTATAACAGAGTACTTCTTCATTGTGGTATTGATACTTTTACTTAAGTAAAAAATGTCAGTACTTTTCCCGCCACTGGTGTAGACAGAAAAAAGCAATCCGAGTGCATTTGCACAGTAACTCATGTTTCACGAAGACCAGAAGGTTTAAGTGGTTAAGATTTGTAGGGTTTCCTTTAGTGATAAAACCTACACAGAGTTGTGCTATATTAGGCCTGTTATTAATCCCCCCAGACACCAATCCACTAAAGAAAGATGAATGATCATATTCATATCGTCGCTGTCAAGGTGGAAACCTTGTATGTCCAAGACCGTTCTTTTTGTCTCCGTCAGGCTGAAAGGCATGGCCGAAACTATGTTTTGCACCCTGTCTGTCCTTCTGTCTGTGTATCCGTGTACGTGTGTTCGTCTGTGTACAGCTAATCTCCGGCACCGTTGGCTTGATCGCAGCGAAACTGAGCACACACACGCCCTGGATACCAGAGCAGAACCTCTGCCCAAAATTCTTCACATGGGCCTGTTATAGCGCCACCAGGAGGCCGATTTTTGCAAAACATTTTTTTGACATTACTCCGACAGATTTTGTTCAAACATTACGCAAATCGGTACACAGTATCTCTATAGTCATTACAAAACAGGTCTTTCAGATTTTTCAGATTCCATCCTGATTGGCTAAGATTGGCTTCCAAAGTTTGCAGGAGTGCTCCGTTTTGAAAAAAATGCCTCAAATCATGAACCCAGCATGCGATTTCCATGAAATTTTGCACACACATTCCCACAAGGCAGAGGAAAAAATGAAAAAAATGAATATTTTCAAATCAGCCTCATGGTGGTGCTATAACAGGCCGATTTGTGTTTTACCTATAACTGCACATCTGTGTAAAACTTTGTATGCACACTCCCTATAGAGGCCAAGGAAAAACCTTTGCCCTGCATTTTTCACATCTGCCTTTTATAGCGCCACCAGGAGGCCGACTTATGTAAAACACACTTTTTTTATATTAAGCCTTCAGATTTTATCCAAATTTCACACAAATCGGTACACATGATCTCTGTAGTCATGGGATCAAGACGGATCTGTTTGGTTTTTCATATTCCATCCTGATTGGCTAAGATTGACTTCTATTGACTTTGCAAGAGTGGCCCGTTTTGGACAAAATACCGCAAATCATGAACGCAACTGATTGCGGTGAACCTTTGCACGCACATTTGCACTACGTTGAGGAACTAATACCACCCTTTTAACATTGCCCTATTATAGCGCCACCAGGAGGCCATTTATTGTTTAGATTACTCCAACAAATTTTGTCCAAACATCATGCAAATTGGTACACATCTCTATAGTGATCAAGTGATCAAGACGGTTCCGTCCGATTTTTCATATTCCATCCTGATTGGCGAATTCCGAACATTGCTGGCCCACAACAACCTACCTGACCTGGTGGAGACCTGTGCTCCGAGGAGAACTTTTTCTAGTCTATCATTATTGATCATTATCATCCATATGTTCTACTAATATTTAAAATGTCTAGATTGTTTAGTTTCTCTGGTTTGTCTTAGTAATGAAAACATGCTACACTACTTTTCAATGAGTTCACTGTCAAAAATGTTTTTTAAATATAATGACAGTGCTTTATTATATCCCTTTCCCCCATTGCCCCGTGACTTTTCACAAACACACACACACACACACACACACACACAACCCCAAAACATTGTCCTTACATGGCCCAGACAGACAGATGGAGACCTTTCCTGGCAGAAATTTGCACTGTACTGAGCGCCCTTTCAAGTTAAACATGGTCGCTATCATGCAGAAAACGTGTATCTCCATATTTCAACTTTTTAAGTTATTCTTTCGGAAATGAATGCCTTACTTCATCATAGAGCGTCAAAAAAAATGTATCAAAAGCTTTCACTGCTCAGTGTACAAGTTCATAATAAACCTGGGTTACAATACAGCGTAAAAACAGCTTAAATACAGTTGAAGCAACATTGTGGTTATAGACATTATTGCACTTATAAGTAGGGTAATTGATATTTTTTGGTTTAAACAATGTATTTATTGTTATACAATGTTATACAATAGTCTATATTCTGATAGTAATCATTGCTATAGTTTATTCAGTAAAAAGGGTCTACCTGTCTCTCTAGCTCTTTAATAAACAGAAAATACATTTTCAGGTGGGTTGCCAATTTCAGCCATCAGGAGTTGGTGAGTTGGTGTGTGTGTGTGTGTGTGTGTGTGTGTGTGTGTGTGTGTGTGTGTGTGTGTGTGTGTGTGTGTGTGTGTGTGTGTGCGTGCGTGCGTGCGTGCATGAAAACGGCAATTTTAAGAACAAAAAGAAATATGATGTCTCTACATTATGATTACATTTCATTCACATCATTATGGCAGATGATGAATCAGCAATGATCATTTTCCACTAGGGTTGGTTGGGTTTTGATTGATTGATGTACTTTATTTAGTAAAACATGAGAACAACAGTACATGGAAGTACAAATTCACAATACAGGGTCTACTGACTCATAAAGCACTGAGCTTGTTTAAAATGAGATCCCCGTGCACACAAATCATGATGACATATAAGAGACAGACAGATATACACACTACTATACAGAATGTCATACAATCAGCTTACAGGTTACAGGTGGTCTTCAGCTGATTATTCTCCAGGATCAGGGTAGCATACTTGGTTGTCAGCTGGTTCTTCTCCCAGTTCAGGGTAGCATAGTTGGTTATCAGCTGGTTCTTCTCCCGATTCAGGGTAGCATAGTCGGTTGTCAGCTGGTTCTTCTCCCGATTCAGGGTAGCATAGTTGGTTGTCAGCTGGTTCTTCTCCCGATTCAGGGTAGCATAGTCGGTTGTCAGCTGGTTCTTCTCCCGATTCAGGGTAGCATATTTGGTTGTCAGCTGGTTCTTCTCCCGGTTCAGGGTAGCATAGTTGGTTGTCAGCTGGTTCTTCTCCCGGTTCAGGGTAGCATAGTCGGTTGTCAGCTGGTTCTTCTCCCGATTCAGGGTAGCATAGTCGGTTGTCAGCTGGTTCTTCTCCCGATTCAGGGTAGCATAGTCGGTTGTCAGCTGGTTCTTCTCCCGATTCAGGGTAGCATAGTTGGTTGTCAGCTGGTTCTTCTCCCGGTTCAGGGCAGCATAGTTGGTTGTCAGCTGGTTCTTCTCCCGGTTCAGGGTAGCATAGTCGGTTGTCAGCTGGTTCTTCTCCTGCATCAGGGTAGCATAGTTGGGCTTTAGCCGGGTATTCTCCAGGGTCAGGGTATGGTTGTTGGACTTAAGCTGGTTATCATCATGTACCAGAGTGTCGTTGGTCATGCTGTTACTGGGTGAATGATCTGCAAAGGACAGACATGGTGATGATAAACACAGTCGTTAATACTGTTCATGATGACGTCAAGCATCTGTGTGGAAAGTTTTATTTGAGAAGAAGAAAACTCAATGTTGTTATTCTTATTTACGTGCATTAAAGTCAACACCTCTTCATTCATCATGCTTTGCAGATGCTTGCAATAATATACACAAAAAGAAACAATGAAAATTCGATAAAAAAAAATGAAAGAAAATGTCAGACAACAAACTCCCTGAGTGAGTGATGTGGTAGCTTTGTGACATGAAATACTCACAGTGCACGACCAGGCCTATGATCACACCCAGCAGCATGAGACACAGCATCCCCAGACACACAGCAACAACTATCACTGTTTGACAAAAATAAGAGAAAAAGCCCTTTTACACTCAATCGGACCAAAGTGCTTTGAAATACTTTGACACATCACTCCTCCCACTGTCCCTCATGATTCTGCATGTCTCCTTTCCTCTGTGTCTCACCTTCTTTTGCACTTATCTTAAATTTTTTTTTGCTTTTACCCCCTTTTCTCCCCAATTTAGTCGTTTATGGCAATTGATTTAGTCCATGAGCCAGAGCCCCAAAATTGAGCCAGATATTGAATATTCCCTCGTTAAGACCTTTCACTCCAACATCTTAACAAAATTAAATAAGAATATTGACTCTTTCCTAATGCCTAATTTGCATATTTAAATATATAATTTCAGAAAAATTGTAATACGATAAATCATTGTCTTCATGTAAGTAATCAATTGGGGAAGCTACTCCTGTGTAAAGCTTACCATATATTTATTTACTTATATTGACCCTATAAACAATTTAATATAGGTAAGGTTTTGCCCACTCTTTCAATAATGAAATCTTGTCTGGCTCATGGACTAAGAGTATAGACGCTTGACAAAGCCAGATGCACCGTGGTGGGCAGCTACTTTACCACTGCGCCACCCGAACGTTTATCAAAATTGCACAATGATTACATGATAGCTACATTAGCTAGCTACTAAAATATACAAATATACTGAGTTCATTCAGATAACTCCAAATATATTGTAAACATTCATTTATAAAATGTAAATACAAGTGTGAATATTATTTTATCTTGCTGTTCAGGCTCTGCTATCCATGCTCAGCACATTAAAAACCATTTAAGGGGAACATACAGTATACAGGATTTAACAATCCCTCCAGGGGAAAACAGAACTCTTAGGGAAAGCAGAGAACACTGGTGGTGTTGAACTGAATGAGTTGAGCTTAAAAAGACTTGGTCAGCTGCTTGACATGTCACATGCATCGCGCACATAGTGGTGTGCATGTGTGTAAATCTCTCCAAGTGTATCTTCCTGAACTAGCTCACAGGCTACATAGTTAAATGTAACCATATTTGTATGTGGCTGGTTGCACAAGGACTAACAAGACAGAAATATGCATGCATGCACACACAGTGAGAAAAGGAGGGAGTGAGATCAGTTAAGATCTTTGAACCTATGGAAAAGTATTATTTTTGTCTGTGATTTTTAGTTATGGTAAAAGTAATCTTACCAGACTGTGGTATCTTCTCTAGATCCTTCTTCTTCTTGGTTTTGGTCTGAAGACCTTCATAGATGGCATCGTCTATCTTTTGCAGATCAAGGCGCTCATAATGTCCCTCTTCAGCCATTTCTACTTGAATTCTTCTTGCTGTGGTGTCATTCTCGTAGTCGATTATATGATCTTCCTCTTGGAGCTCAATGTTTTCAGAATGACTAGCCACAGCCATTTGTACCGCTATGACTTCAATTCTTCTTGCCGTTATTTGGTCCAGCTCTTCACAACATTTGAAGATATGTATCTTCACAGTACTGTTATATAGCATATGACAGCTCACACACGCACGCACGCACGCACGCACGCACGCACACACACACACACACACACACACACACACACACACACACACACACACACACACACACACACACACACACACACACACACACACACACACACAAACACACTCCTTTTCTAGGCCACGTGGTAGGTAACACCTTTTCTTATGAAATGGCATTCTAAATATCAACCACAATGAGTAGGCTGTGCTAACGGAAGCTAGAAGTGACCACCACCGTTTTCCTGTAGCTTCATGATCTCTCTAAAGTTATACCACACAAAAAATTATAAAAAAGGAGGCAATATGTTTCAATCAAAAGATGTGTATGTAAATGGTGCATTTATATAGCGCTTTTATCCAAAGCGCTTTACATAGATTGTGCATTACATTCACCCATTCATACACCGATGGCGGAGGAAACCATGCAAGGCACAAACCTGCTCATCGGGAGCAATTAGGGGTTCATGCAGCGTCTTGCTCAAGGACACTTCGACACTTAAAGGGGAGCCCGGGTATTGAACTGGGAACCTCACGGTTCTCCATCCGGCCACTCTACCCTTGAGCCACTGCCGCTGTTTGTAGAAAATCACACACGTAGAAAATAATTTGTAGATTTTAGAAAATACTATCGTTCTCTCTTTCTCTCACTTTTCCTCTAATTGTTGAAGGTTTTGAGCATGGACGCAGCTGTAGAGCGACTGCTCCAACTTATCTGCTAATTACCTTATTTTGAAATAACCATACAACATCATGAGTTCCTCCATTCAACGTGTTTAAATAATTATTTTTCACACAGTTTGTATTGGGATAGGAACTTTCAGACCAGAGGTCCTGGCAGCGTGCAACAAGCTGATGAGTTGTTAATGTGACTCTATAACAAATAAGTGATATATTGAGGGTAGAATATTAGGTGTATACATATTAATGATCATGGATAGTAATTTGCTAATGTACTGCAGAGCTGCTTTAGAACAAGGTGCTATAATTATTCTCAGGGCAACATATAGTGACAAAAAGGACCAGGTTACCATTCAGAATTCAGGTTACATCCAACATATTGTCGCTGTCAGGTGGAAAACTTGTATCTCCATACAGTATATCGACTTTTTATGTTTTTTCGTAAATCACTGCCATACTTTGTCATCCAACAGTATCACGCAAAAGTAGCAAAAAAAGAAGGTGATGCGACGTGTTGTGAGCTTGTAAATCAGCTAATTTGTTTAAGTGTGTCTGTGGTTTTATAAATGTTGAAACAATGGAAAGTATTAACAAGAGCTTGTGACTAAATAATAACTACAGTGGATCCATTGGAACACAGGTTCTTTTTTCCATTTCTTGAAAAATAATAAAATAATGGCGATATGTAGACGTGTCTTTGTGTGTTTGACATCTGCGCTCTCATAGATGTCCACCACTCTGTCCTCCAACTGTCCTCTGTCCTCAGAGTCCTCTCTCTGTGCTCTTCATCTATGACTCTTTAGTCAAGTCTGGCATGGTTTAAATATGTAGAGTGTGTAGACATCACACAATGATGAGAGAGGCTTATACAAATAGTAACTGTATTGTAATTGTATATTCTTCTCTTGTATTGATACCCAAGCGACTTTGGGTACTAGAAAAGCGCTATATAAGTCTGATGTATTATTATTATTATTATTATTATTATTATTATTATCTATATCAAAATAACGACATGATTACTATTCACACTGTGACGTTGGAGTACTGTGAAAAAGGTTACGGTGACGGATGAGACAGTATCACTGAGGCTATGTGAACAGGCAGAGTTGGGTGACTCCCCCATCAGACACATGCACACATAGGAGCCAACCAGTGCTTGAGCACCTGCCCGATTGCCTTCAAAGGAGAAACCTTTTTGTTTTGTCTAAATAAGGCTAGTTTGTTGTGTTTCCCCTTCCTGACACTTAGCAGCAGATTCTCATCATTTCACAGACGTGATGTGGGCTGGTCTGAGAGACGTGAAGTTAATTTTTAGGACATATGAGTTTCACTTTCGCTTAAAAACATACTGCAGCCATAAGTGAGGATGTGGCAACACTTCTATCTCATGCAAGTCACCATTGTCACGTTCAAAAATGTGAACATGCTGGGTTCCTTTGATAGGTTTTTAAATCAGCCACATTTGCTACTGTCCTCCAGTAATGATTAGGCCATTTTCTTTTTCTTCTAATGTTTTTGTTTTTTAATTCAGTGTGCATGTCATAAGGGCATTTTTTTCATACAACAATTAAAGTTATTTTTGTCTTTTTTTTGTAGCTATAACTGCACCGATCTGTGTAAAACTTTGTATGGCCACTCCCTAAAGGCCAAGGAAAAACCTCTGCCTTGCATTTTTAACATCTGAACAAATGCTGCAAATCATGAACGCAGTTTCCGATTGCGGTGAAACTTTGCACGCACATTCGCACTACGTTGAGGAACAAATGCCACCCTTTTAAACTCATTCAGTGCCAATGAAAGAAAAAATAATTGCGAACTGTGCCAGCCAAAAATACATAGTAAAAAAAAGTGCTCAGGAGCCGAGATACAGCCCTTTTCAGTAATAAGTTAAACAAGAAGTGAATGGAGCAGCAAATCTTCAAATGATGATATCTTGGGTTCTGAACGTTTTTTTTTCATATTTTTTCAAAAAGACGTCAAACACGTCAATGGCACTCAGTGAGTTAACATTGCCCTATCATAGCGCCACCAAGAGGACGATTTTTGCAAAACACATTTTTTGACAGTACTCCTACAGATTTTGTCCAAAGATCACGCAAATCGGTACACAGTATCTCTATAGTCATTACAAGACAGGTCTTTCAGATTTTTCAGATTCCATTCTGATTAGCTAAGATTGGCTTCCAAAGTTTGCAGGAGTGCTCCGTTTTGAACAAAATGCCTCAAAATCAGGAACACAGCATGCGATTTCCATGAAATTTTGCACACACATTCCCACTAGGCAGAGGAAGAAATGCCACTTGAATATTTTCAAATCAGCCTCATGGTGGCGCTATAACAGGCCGATGCGTGTTTTACCTATAACTGCGCCGATCTGTGTAAAACTTTGTATGCACACTCCCTATAGAGGCCAAGGAAAAACCTTTGCCCTGCATTTTTCACATCTGCCTTTTATAGTGCACCCAGGAGGCCGACTTATAGACAGGAGGGATTTCAGAAAAAAGGCCTTCTATAAGGCCTTTTTGGGGTTTGGGGGTAAAAGTTGGGAACAAGGCCATTTTACATAATTCAAGGGTGCTGAATCAGAAAAACACTGTTCCCAAGCAAAATTCTTAGTGCTTAACCTCCTAATTTGCATATCAAAATGGCTGCCGATTTTGAAGTATTTCTTAAATAACTCTATAACAAAGCAATCAAATCTGACAAATAAAGTGTATATATTTATATTCTGAGGGTCAGACAATGTGTGGAAGGTATTTATAATGTAATAAATGTAAATAATGTAAATAAATATGCAAATTAGAGGCTACTATTACAGAAAACGGTTTCGTACTTAAAGTGATCCATCCGCATCCCCCTTATTTTATTTTATTTCTACTTATCTGTATTTTTACCATCCTTAAGATATCTAAAATACATATTTAGATCATGGAAAAATCCTGGTACATTTGGCCCCTGATGACCAAAAAATAAATTGCCCCCATGTATAACTCACCCCCTGAATGAGTTAGAGCCACAGAACTGGTACTGATAACTGAACACAAACTACTTTCAACACAACTATATAGAGTGGGATGGGGATGGCTATAGGTACACTTAGACGGCCAACAGGGACTAGCTGAAATGTATTAAGCCCCGCCCCTCTGTGTTCCTATTGGCTGGGCTTTAAACAGCCATAACTCCAATTCCCAGCATCGAAAACCTATGAAACCTCCTAGATGCGCTTAGACGGCCAACAGGGAAAGGCTGAAATTGTTTAAGCTATGTAGCCTAACTTTTCAGTTGATTGCCATACAGGCTTGTGTCCCCCCCCCCCCACCCCCGATGGGCCCTGCCTAGTACAGCCTAGTCCAGCCTATTACTGCCTAGTCCTAGGACTAGGCTAGACCTGGGTGTACTAGGCTTTACTGTACTAGACTCTGCTGGGCTCTAATAGTCTGTTTTCAGCTCTAGCAGGCTTTGCTAGGCTGTACTTGGCTTTATTAGGCTATAGAAGGCAGTACTTTACTTTGGCCTACAAATGTTCATGCAAAACTATTGGTGGTGCACACACAAACTATTGCCCGTGTACACAGTGGTTAATCCCAATGGTCTGAGTATCTACAGGGCTGACAAGGGACTAGCACAGCCTAGTACAACCTAATAGAGCCTAGTACAACCTAGTCTTAACTAGTCCAGTCTGTTCCATGCTAGTATAGCCTACAGTATATCGCCGTCCCCTAGTCTGTTCCATCAAAAGGCTGGACTAGGCTAGACCTGGGTGTACTAGGCTTTGATGTTGTAGTCTCTACTGGTCTCTAATAGACTGTTTTAAATTCCAGTAGGCTGTGCTGGTCTGTACAATGCTATATTAGGCTGTACAAGGCAGATCTGTACTATGGTCTACAAAGGTTCATGCAAAACTATTGCTTGTGCACACACAAGCTATTGCCCGTGTTCACAGTGGTTAGTCCCAATGGTCTGAGTATCTACAGGGCTGGCAAGAGCCTAGGACAGCCTAATAGAGCCTAGTATAGTCTAGTACAGCCTAGTACAGCCTAATCTATCCTAGTCCAGCCTTATCAGTCCTAGCATAGCCTTGTACCCCCTCCCCTATTCTGTTCTCCCAAAAGGCTGGACTAGTCATGGGTGTACTAGGTTGTACTATACTAGACTCTACTGGTCTATAATAGGCTGTTTTAAGCTCTAGTAGGCTGTGCTAGGCTGTACTAGGCTCTATTAGGCTGTGCAAGGCAGATCTGTACTATGGTCTACAAAGGTTCATGCAAAACTATTGCTCGTGCACACACAAGCTATTGCCCGTGTACACAGTGGTTAGTCCCTATGGGTTGAGGATCTACAGGGCTGACAAGAGCATAGTACAGCCTAATATAGCCTATTAGAGTCTAGTACAGCCTAGTACAGCCTCATCTATCCTAGTCCAGCCTTATCAGTCCTAGCATAGCCTGGTACCCCCTCCCCTATTATGTTCTCCCACCAGGCTGGACTAGGCTAGACCTGGGTGTACTAGGTTTTACTGTACTAGTCTCTGCTGGGCTCTAATGGTCTGCTTTCAGCTCTAGCAGCCTTTGCTAGGCTTTACTGGGCTCTATTAGGCTATAGAAGGCAGTACTTTACTTTGGCCTACAAATGTTCATGCAAAACTATTTCTCGTGCAAACACAAGCTATTGCCGGTGTACACAGTGGTTAGTCCCTATGGGTTGAGGATCTACAGGGCGGACAAGAGCCTAGTACAGCCTAATAGAGCCTATTAGAGTCTAGTACAGCCTATTACAACATAGTCTAGCCTAGTCAGGCCTGTTCCATGCTAGTATAGCCTATACCACCCTCCCCTAGTCTGTTCTCCCAAAAGGCTGGACTAGTCTTGGATGTACTAGGCTGTACAGTACTAGACTCTACTGGTCTCTAATAGGCTTTTTAGCGGCTCTAGCCGCTCTATACCTGACTTTGTCCGTGTGCGTCAACGTTCTGATTGGTCAGGTGCGTCAACAAAGTGATTGGTCAAGCTTCACGCGACACATGGCTATAAACACATTATAAACACATATCGATGACAAAATGTATCAAAGGCGCCGCTACCTTCACACAGGGTGTGATTTTTTAATCTCTAGTAGGCTTTGCTAGGCTGTACTAGGCTATATTAGGCTGTACAAGGCAGATCTGTACTATGGTCTACAAAGGTTCATGCAAAACTATTGCTCGTGCACACACAAGCTATGGCCTGTGTACACAGTGGTTAGTGCCTATGGTCTGAGTATCTACAGGGCTGACAAGGGACTAGTAAAGCCTACTAGAGAGTATTAGAGTCTAGTACAACCTAGTACAACCTACTCTAGCCTAGTCCAACCTGTTCCATGCTAGTATAGCCTATAGAAATGATTTCATGTGCATGCCATAAGCAATG